>NW_005842507.1:575090-589784 GCF_000455745.1 Alligator sinensis
CTTCAGCTGATATGGTCATCTCCCAGCTCTCCTCTGTCGTCAGATCCTATAGAAACAAGGTGCAATATGTGGCTTTATCTCATCCTTCAAAGACACAGTCTCCATTTCCATAACAAATGGGGAGTGCTCCTAAAACGTTCCATTGGATTTACCACACCAGATCAAACCAGTGTTCCCTCTGGCCTGGCATTCTGTCTAGGACAGCCAGTTTCTCAGAACAGGCAGTAGGGTCTTAAGGCTCTAGGGGAAAGAACGTCTGGATAACTGTGCTCTCATTTTCTCTCAGCCCCACAGTGCTTTGTACCAGCAAAATAGAGAAATATGGAAGAACTGTTCCTTCTTTTCGAATCTTGCCAGCCTACAGGAAGAAGTCACTGATGAGTCTGGATTCTTCACTAATGCATTTCTGCAATTGTGAGTTTACAAAGACTTTACAAATCTTTGGAGAACCGGAAGAAGTCAGTAACAAACTCTACCACTCACTCATCACATCAAAAATCCCATTAACCACTACAAAGAGCCATCGTACTAATAAGCCTCTGAGGCAAAGGTGTTGCTTACAAAACTGAGAGTCGGTATCATTCCTTTGGTGGAACACAAAGGAACCACCCTGCTGCCAATCTAGGTTCTGTATCATTTTCTGGCTACCTGAACTGAAAACCCATATGCAGAGTTCACCTTAAATCTTCCATACCTTTCGCAGCCTGAATCCAGAGAGCTTGCCCTGATCAGCATCCACTAAGTAAAAAAATATCGAGGGAGCTATTTCTTCTAACTGGCGGAGGACATTTTTAGTTGCAGGGAAAGCTGTAACCTGGGAAGGTAAAGAAAACTCAGTGAATGTCTGTTTACAAATTTACAAGTAAAAGTAATCAAGTCCAATGAAACTCACTGGATCAGATTTACCACAGATGTAAGTTCCACGGACTTTTATTGCTCAACAAAAAGGTGGAATTCAACAAAACAAAGGCAGAGGGCACTATTCTCCTACACTGGCTAGTAAGAAAGACAGCCAGTTTGATGCAGATTAAAAATATAGGTGCGAGTCTAAATAACCAGGGAGGTTTGCCAATCAGCACATGACTAGATGGGTTCTCTTGATGTTCTTCAAGTGCAAGAACAATTCCATTTTTGGATACAGCTCAGCTTGCCCTGTAGTGTGAGATAACCAAATGCAGTGAAGAGCGTTGTGCCACACAGTGCAGAGAAAAGGGTTCTTGGTTACATGGATAAGGAAATGATTTAATATGGAGTTTTATCTTTATGAAGTCCCCTCGAGATAGTCTCATCTCTTTTGTGAATTGCAGCTTGATAACATTTTTATCCCCTGACCCACAAGGGGAGAGATTTATCCTGGAGATGGAGAATAAGTTGCCTTGTGGTGGCAAGTACCTTCAATTCATCATCAATCAGAAGCAACACTTTGGCATAGTCTTGATCCATGATGGGCAGAAGCAAAGTCTGAAGGATTGGGCGCTTTAGAACTGGGGGAGCCACCTGACTTCGCTTCCCAAAGATGGGGTTGAAGACATAGAGGGAGCTCATCTTGGTCTCCTAAAACACACAATGCAATGGGAAACTCTGAAGCACAAACAAAGAAGAGAGTCAGGGTTTCTCCTAGATTCTAAAGCTGTCTGCAAGTTTGGCCCATTTATAGCTGGAGTTTAACTCCCAACAGCCCTTTCCTTCCTTCCCTGGGCCCCCTTCCTATAGGTGAAAGTGCTGGGTATTGAAACTCCCTGTTCTCAGCTGATTCCACTGTACCACATAAGTTATATTAAGTTTTGACTGGATCCTACACATACTCTGTCCAACATAAATGAAGATGCCTTTCCTTTAGCTGGTTGCATACTGCTTGGTGACTGGTAGCCTTTTCTATCTAGCTAATGTACACAGGCTCTTATTTTCTACATGCAGCTAGCAAAGGCACAGGGTGAAATTCTCTCTTAAAATGTAGAACAAACATTTAAAAAGCAAGCCAGATATTTTGGCCTTGCTGCTTTGCATTTCTTTGCATCTCTCTTCCTGTCACTTGCCTGTTCTATTCTTTTTGGCCTAATCATAGTGAAAGCTACTTTTCTGAAGGGTAGAGGCTGTTGAGGGGGAATTTCACTTCTATACAACTAAAACCCATGTGAGGTGTGGGGCAAAGGACTCACCTTGTCTTTAACGAGCAGTGTACATTGTGGAGGGTGTGGGAAGTGGGCTGTAGTTCTCTGGACCATGAGTTTAAAGGAAGAGCCAGGCCTCACGTTCTTCAGGTATTGCTTCCATAGGATGGTGCCAGAACTACTTTCAATGCCAAAGAGCTGATGGACAGAGACAAAAGGAAAGCCAACACCTGTAAAAAAAGGTCTTTCACATCCAAAAGTTGCATTGAGCTTTGGGCTATGATGAAGAGGAAAGACCTATGTCTTTTCCTTGTCCACAATAAAATACTGCTGGTATCCTCACACCTTTCCTACCCTAGCACGAGTCCCAGACACTGAATTCCAGCCCCCTCACCAAGATTGTTTTCTAAGTTCCAGAAACAGCTTTCCAAGCCCTGCTCCCCTCACCTTTCCTGAGGCTGTCACCATCAACATCATTTTCTGCAGGTTGAACTCATCTCTAGCCAAATTGTCAATATTGATCTCATTCTTAATCTGGCTCCGTGGCTTTCTGGCATCATAGAACATCTTCCAGAGGTGAGCAGTCCAGGCCTGTAATAGGATGAGCTGGGAGGACAGGCGCTTCAGAAACATCCCCAGCAAGCCATCTGAAATTGGCCAGTGACAACAGTTAGTGTAGAAAGGAATAATCACAGTGGGGGAAATGAACACACAGCAAAGCCAATCACAGCCACAGTCTAAGTCATGTGCTGCCATTTATACACTAAGAAAACTCTCTACTTCACCCTTCATGATAAGCAAATCATATGTGATCCCAGTGCCACCCCTTCATTAAACCAACCCCCTGTCCCCAGCATAGTGCATAGCCCAGGCACTCTATACTTTACAAAGAGGCTTGACTTGAGATCACTCTCTTCCTTGGGTTTTTCACCCTAGCCATTCATATAAGTGCACAACTAAAGCTAATGGGCATGCTGAGACTGCATCTCTGCACTCAGAAACACAAGGAAGACAAAGACCCACCAGAAAAGAGATTGTCAAAAAGGACAGGAAAGAACTGTATGACCACTTAGGTTACCTTGAATAGCTGCATCCAGGACAGCAAAAAAACAAAATGAACAAAAGGCAATTAACAATTCACTCTTCAGAGTAGGACAACAAAGGAGACTAAAAGGACAGTTTTGGAAAGAGTCACCTGGCTGAAATTCCTTACAAGACTGTGTTCAGAGAAACCACAGCTAGAGAACATGCATGATCTAGTTGCATAAGAGAACTAGACAGACCACTCCAAGCCTTGAAAATCATGTGCATTTCAGTTAGCTTTGCTCATACTTTCTACAGAGGAAATCTGGGAGGTGAAATCCCAATGTTAGGGATAAAGATGCTGAAACTATACTAACGGGTAAAAAAAAAAATAGTAAAACTAAACCCCTTCAAGCAGTTTAAACTTTTCCCCTCAGTGAAGCCTTGACTGTTACCTGCTTTCTTTCCAAACTCCCCTTCCAGCTCAGCCTGTGCACCTGTCAGGGGTAGATCCACCATCTCCAAGCTTACTACTTCTGCCAGCGATTCCTCTCTGCTCCACAGAACTTTTCCTGAAGGGATACAGAGTGGAGGTAACATAGACAAATCAAAGAAAAGCACAAATGTGTTTCCCTTCTCAGCAATGAATGCAGCACAGAAAACTGACAGAACAGAAGCTCTTTCAAACCTAGCCACTTAAAATGGACTGCCAACTATCCTTAACACTCAAGACTGATATACTCACCATCTGGCTCTCAAAGTTAAATGTGTTTCATCACAACATGCAAAATGCTACATTTTGGAACCAATCGGGATATCTATTTTTACTGTATAATATATAGCAATATCTAATCAGTGACAAGAAAACCATTTTATTAAGCTATAGCTATTGCTGAAAGGACATACCAATGACTTGCACTACGAAGAGTCCGGAAAGCACTAAAGTCATCAAACCATTTTTTTCTTTACATCTGAGCTAGGAAGTTCAAACATAAACATTCTTGCAAGGCCTGAGATTCAAGTCACTAAGATGACCTTCAAACCCAACTGTAGGTAACATTATTTGCGTAAGTAGAGTCCCTTCTTTTTTTGCTGGGACCTTGAAGAACAACCATGATATGACTTAGATCACTATCCTGTAGTAAGTTCTGAGCAGAGAGAACCAGGAACTCCTGACAAGTTAACTAAAGCCAACTAGACTCCCCTGTCCTTCCCGCCCCTTGAGAATGTGACGTAACTGGATTCTCACCTGTGGTACTATAGAAAAACTTAAGTTGTGGGGGCAATATATTGTTAGTCTTCACTCTCATCCATGGGGTTTGGCGAAGTAATTTTTACAATGATCGCTGAACTGACACCATTCAAACTTCAGTAATTAAAAGACGTCTGCATGCAACAACGGGGCTGGATTCCACAACCCAAGTCCTATACTCCTTGAGTCTATGTAGGAGAAAAGGGATAACCAGCCAACCTGGTTCCAAGTTACCTGGCTGCTGGAGGAACACAAGCATGTGGTCTTCTGTTTGCACCAGAGCTCGGTAGCCCACAGAGTCATCTTTCTTCAGAAAGACTTGGATGTACAGCTGGGAAGAGGGGTTACAAGGAAAAGGGAAAGGAAGGCTTTAACCAACTGCTGGATGAGAAATATACAATTCAACCCACAAAGTAAGACCAAAATAAAAGGAGTTAAGATCACTCTGTTCTACTTAAGGTTTGGAAGCAACCAGTGGATGCTTACTGTAAGGCTAAAGGCTAATTTATATGCTGGTCAGACTAGTCTGGTTGTATATGGCACTTATGGTCCTCCAGGTATCGTAAATTGCTGAGACTAACATAAGGAAACCAAAGAGCAGGTCAGCAAATGCAACAGCTCTTTTGTGGTTGGCAATATTCTTTTGCATGACCTCAAGGCTCCTCTCTGCCTATAAAGTCATCCTGACTCTTCGAGTCCAATCCAGCTGTGTTCTGAAGCTAAATCCAAAATAAGCATTAACACCACACCTGGCTCATGTGCAGCACAAGTACATGGGGTTTTGCACACTTCTCATTAAGAGTGACCCCAAGAACTCTATTCAGCCCTGGCAGTTAAGAAGAACTACCATTTCATGCAGTACTGTCCACCTTTACTACTTCTGGCATTTTACATATGTGGACAAATCCCATTAACCACATTTTCCAGTTGTGGAAATTAACACACAGGAAGTGAACTAAATTGGTCAGGACCAAACAATAAGTTAGTTTTATAGGGAAAAGGAGAATCCAGCTCTCCTTGAGTCTCAGAAGAGTGTCCTATCTAACGGACACACCGCCTCAGATAAGAGTCTTTTCTGTTTGAGTGGAGGAGCAGCAGCAGAAAGACTTCAATAACAGGGTTTATCTATGACCGAGGTCAAGAGAAACTCCCATCCACCCCCCTTTCAGTGACAGGCCCCATCTTACCTGCTCAGGCCTGGCACCACTCTGCTCAAAGTTGAAGGTTATTGTGGTTTCCAGGAGTCTTTGCCCAGTTTCAACCAAATAGAGGTTAATATTGTAGGTGTGGTTGGAACAGGCTGGGAATTCCTAGAACATTATGCAAAAACAAGCTGAATTAAATGCGCACAATCTACACTTACACACGGCCTTTTCTCACAGATAACTGCATACTGTGCTTCGGAATAAACTACTTACAGGGATCACTTCCCAACCCTACAGTGCAGGCTTTCTGCAGTAGAACACAGCAAGTGCCTAACAGCACGTAACACCGCACACCAGTTTGAGGCTAGTAACTGAAACTACAAGTAATATTAGCTTTTCCAATTTTATTTCCTGAGAGCAATTGCTGTAATTTTAATCCCACTTGCAAAAGAAAAAAAAGGAAGGCAGCAGGGGGTGGGAACCAAACCCACACACCACAGAGCAGGTTCTTATAACATGTTTTTTCTTCTATAAAGATCTAAAAAGTACTTTATAAGCAATCATTTGAGCCTCAGTGCCTCGGATACATGGCATCAAATTAACGGGCAAACTGAGGCACAAATGGCTCTAAAACGTTTGCTAAATCACTAAGAATATCGGTGGCTAATCTGGACATAGAATCCATATTTCCTGGTGCCCTGCTCCAAGTACTAAGTAGCACACTCTCCTTCTAAATACATTGGAAGCTCTAAATAAACTTCCATGTTTAAAAAGTAGTTTACCTTTTTAGGATGGGAAATGGGGGTCTACCGAAGAACAGTCCTTAAATTAAAGGCCGAGAGCCTGTGTTCAGCCAGCGGAATGGTTTCAGGAAACACACAGCCCAAAGGTGCTTTTGCATAAAAATTAATCAAACTGTTGCACAAATAGCACTCTCCAGAATAACAGTGTCCCTCCTCCATTCTGCCTCTTATGCTTAACAGAGAGGAGCAGACCAATGATTACAAAAAATGCCTTTAATTCCTATGAATGAGCTAATGTCCATACCGGCCTATGGGGATGTCCCAAAGTGTCTCCAGCATGAAGGCCATCCAGACTTGCAGATTTCTGCAATGAATGTAAGAATAGAAACAGGGCTTGTAAACATGACAAAGGCATGGAGAACACAGCATCCTAAGTTTTTCACAAAAGCAAGTTCTCTCTCCTAGCTCTGCCGAACTTGGGCAAATGATAGTCATACTGATAAAGCAGAAAGCTATGTAATATCTGTGAGAGAACATCTGTATTATATTTTACATGTATAGGATGTGTACCTTTGCCTCCTTAATTGAGTTGCCTTGTTTGAATTCCCGGTTAACTCAGGACTACAAAGAGGTTGCAATGACACCTAGCAAAACAGCAGCAAGAGAGTCTTCTGTATCTAGCTCCATACAAGTTACTAACACAATATTTGGACCATCAGCTGAGGGGAGAAGTTATTTAGTTGGCTCCATCCAGGCTACTATGTCTGGCTGTTCCCACAGCTAATCTGGAGATGAAAGGTAACTTCGGAGCTCACAAACCCTAGAAAATGGGAGGGTCATTTGAAATCAACTTGTCACAGCCTCAGAGAGGAATACTTAGGGAGTCCAACCTCAAGCCATGTCTGTCTATGAAGCTTATGCTTGCCTAAGTTTTATCAGCTTGCATCAGTCCACTTTGCATAATTTTTGCACTTTGTTGCATCAACTAGATCCTACATGGAATTTGGGTATATACCCTGTGCAACTGGGTTGTACTAACCACTTCATTCCTGCAGCTCAGGACAGCAGCCACAGTCTTCTCCCCAGTTGTTGCAAAACTCACCAAAGTTGCCTGAAAATGGAAGGAGCAGAAATAAGAACATGTTCAGAGACTTAAACTAAGCAGGAATTAAGAAGAGTGGTCCCCACTGTAGTGAAGTGAATTGAAATGCAGAGGAGTTTGAGTGGAAAGGGAGCCAACAACCCTAACAGATTTCTTCATAATCCCTGAGTACAATCACTGAGCATTTACCTTATCTCTAATTAGCTAGAACAGGTTACAATCCTTTGTAGCCACCAGCCCACTGGAACTACCAGCACTCACAGTACTGAGGCTCTTTGCCCAGCCCAAGTCCAGTATTAGTAAACTTACTCTATGTTTACAAGTGTCAGCAGCACAATGTCCCTAAATTGATTTTAAAAACAACATAGGTGAGATAAGAACTGTTTTCAACTGCTGCTGTAGAAGGCATAATTGAAACTCAGTGTATTTTTTCATAATGTTTAATGCACGATTTATACAGGAATTTGTTTTCCCGATGAACGTAGCCACTCCTACTCTCAAACCCACTGAAATTTCAACTTCAGTTCAGTTCCATGGCAATATTTGCCTTGTTTACCTGCTGGAAGTCCCGGAGGTGACTTAGCAGCCCATGTTTGTACTGTAGCAGTGTGAAGCGACTTGAAGATAGCTGCAGGAAAAATTGAGTCCGGGAGACACTGACAGGACTGGGTTGGGTGGTTAATATCCTCGGCTGAAATCTGTCAGCAAATTCCAGGTCAAGTGACTGGGAGGAGGAACAAACAAAAAGGGGGAAATTGAAACTCTTAGACAACCAGAACAGATGCATCCCTTCCCCACAAGCAATCCAAGCTTACAAAGAGTTAGGCCAGTGGTTCTGAATCTACCATGGCCCAATGACCTACCATTGAGGTAGACTACATCAGGCTATAGGTAGAGGCATAGTGAGGACCTCTGGAGTGTCTATAAGGTTCCCAACTGACACTGCAGGAAGGACCAGTTCCCATGACAAGACATCACAGGAAAAGTTGAAGAACTAAAAACATGGGCACAGAAACTACCATTAGATAGAGAGGATGCGATCTCTTCTCCCTCCACCAAATTATTCTGGTATGTATTAAAGTCTCCTCCCCCAGTACACACATGCTGGACACTCCTGAAATTGGTGACCCTGACATTGCTACTCTGGATTGGCTAAGTGAACCTCAAGTAAGCTGTGCGTGGAAGACTATTTGAGGGTGGCTTACCTGTAGCGGGATTTGTTTCATCTCGTGTTCAGTCTCCAGAGATAGAGCATAGAGTGAATGTGTATCAGTGTCCACACACACCAGCACTGCCTCCCCTATGACATTACAGGCACCACTCAGGCTCTTCATCCAGGGGGCTGAAACTCTTATCTGTTGGGCAAGAAAGATATGGCAGGTTTGCAAACCTACAAAGAAATTCCAAGGGGAAACTTGGCTGTGTCAGTTTGCTTCCATCTTGCTGGATAGCATGTGGTCCATGGCTTAGTGTGCACGCCAACACTTGTCTTAGTTACGCCAATAAAAGCCAACATAAAAAAAAACCAGAAGAATTTAATTTATCAACCAAGAGTGCATCATTTTTGTGGAATATTTAAAACAAGGACATTTTAACCTGTAACTGAAGGAGAAATTGTCATCAATCTGACACCGAAACCTAACTGCTCTCAACTTTGCCGTGAGTCCACCAGACTTTGAAGACATGCAGTTGTAAATTCAACTTCTGGGTCCCCATGCTATTCCATGGGGAGAGGATAACATCTCATCCATGTATCATCAACAGCGTTAACTTCCCTAGCTACCGTGCTAAAGATGAGAGTGTCACAACCCAAAGTTGTGGGTTTTTTTGTTTGTGTGTGCTTCGGCACCGCTAAATTATGTTCCTGCTAAATTGCAGCTTCTTTGCATGGTGGAGTTTTCTGCTGCAAAGAGAACCCGCGCGTGCAGAAGCATTTCCCGCCGTTTGTAGCCTTCTTTGCATGGTGCATTTCTTTTGCATCATGGTGATGCACGATGCAAAGGAGTTCCCGCCATTTGTATTTAGATTCGCGCCACATTATTGGCCAGATCTAAATTATGCCCACGTGGCGGCTAGCTATTGGCTTTTTTGCCCGTCAAAAAAGGTTGGGGGGTGAGAGAGACGCAGAGAGAGAGAGAGAGAGAAGATCTCTAGGCGCTGCGGATTCCTTCGAACCCAACGCCTCTCTCTTAAGAAGGCAACAGAGGTCTAAACAGCCTCTAGCCTCTCCCTGTCGTCGAGCGCGATCCTAGACGTATCCCTATCCTATAAACCCAATTTTCAAACCCACGGAGTCTTAACAGCTCCAGGGGACCTGGGAACCGAACAGAACCCACGGAGATTCAGCAACTCCGTGAGGAAAGAATTGCCGAACCCGCGAAGCCTAAACCACTCCGGGGTCAAAGAACCGAGTTTGTCAGAGTCCTCCAACGAGGATTCAAGAGAAGCTGTGCCTGGAAAGCTGTCCAGCCTACACCGCGACCACCTTGGGTGTAAGTAAATAATCTTTTCAATCAACCATTACGCCTCCGTAACTGATTCTAGCTCGTGCGTACCAAACTGCCCCGCGGTTTTCTCCGGCCCCGCGTGCCCGGGCTGCTGGCCACAGCCTGTGTGCACAAAGACAGGCCCGGCTCGCGCACGGATCGGGAGCCGGCCCGCACAGAGAGTACTTTTGGTACACAGGACCCATTCTAGAGCCAATATGGTGACAAGAGCTCCCATCCTGAATCAACAAAATCTACCTGTTTTGAAATGTCTCCATCCTCCAGGCTGAAGGTCAGAACGTTCAAATGGCTTCGAGGAACAAATCCAATGGAATATATCACCCTGGTTCCATAGGAATACAACAGCTGGTACTGGGCGCTCTCACTGTAAGAAAAGCAGCAGCAACAAATCACGTTGTACAGCACCCAAACCTGTGCTTAAAGCTCCCTGTTCTACAGCCCTGTTCAATGTTGACATGAGTCTCACAAGGAAAGACTGGGTAAACCACCAAAAATGTAGTCAACCAGAAAAATTCTTCACATTGACACAAACATGCCTTAGGAATTCCTTTTCCTCAGTTTTATGTTCCAGTGCCGCATATAGTAGGCCCCGACATTCTGACCAGAAGCTGCTATGGTGCAAAGTGGCTTGCTATAGTTAATACAGTTCTTTTATTAGTAGCTTCCTGCTTCTCTGCATGAGAAATCATCTCCTGATTGATTTCTGTCCACTGCCCTAAGATACTACATGACTGCTCTCTCGAGTCTGTAAGTACTGTATTATGCACAAATCACAACACCCATGGTTTATAATCTGCCAGCACTAAAAAGGCAGCAAAAAGAAATGTGCCCATTCATTTTGATGCACTAGCCCCCGTTTCCCTCCTGATATTAGGCAGATGGACACTCTCTTCATACAGTCCCTCTCTCAAGAGATCTATATGCTCACAGAGATATACCAGGAGAAGGAACAAACCCCTACATTTGGTTGATGACATACGTGCATAGTTAAAAAAGCACACAGGTACCATGGCAGAAAACAGGCTCTGAACCAGTGATCTGTATGTGATCCTCAAGTACTTTGTTTCAGATTTTTACCTTTCTGGTAAATGCTCCACCCATTTCTGGTGTCCATTGGAAAGGTAATGAAGAGAGAGGGCAGACTTCTTCAGGACAGCCACGTACTTTGCCACATCCTGCAGACCTACTAAACTAGCCACCTGGAAACTAAGCACATAGAAATGGGGAGTGAAGTGATGAACACAGAGATACTACCTAGCTCCTGGAGCCATAGCAACCACCAAGTAACAGAAAACAGCCATCTTCTTCCCCACCACAGTAGCTATGACCAAAACCTTTCCCAAAAAAATAGCTACTCTCCATTCTGTACAGTTGACAGTGTAGAACTTTAACAGACAGCTCTCTAGAGATAGACATGATGGACTGATTTCAAAGTGTTTTCAATCACAGTTTCAATCAACAAGCAGGAAACTCTAATCTAACTCAAGGTTTTCATTGTGTCTTGTATCTGACAAGCCCAGATACAAAAATCTTTAGCCTCATTTTGATGTAGATTTAAAAAAAAAAAAAAAAAAAAAGACAGTTCACTCTCCTGCCAAGATTCCCTCCTCTCCAAGCTGGTCAGCAGCAAGAACTATACCAGGTTACTACAGGATCAAGTATTAAACTTCCTTTTAACAACAAACTGCAAATTCAGCAGCCCTCCAATAATCCCTCGGGTGCCATGTTAGCAACATTTAAGCTACTTTCCTTAAAATATACCTATAGGGAAAGCAAATTTCCCTTTCTGAATTGACAGTCTACTCAAGAGTTCCCACCTGCCAGTGTCCAGTGATGTTTCCCAGTTCAGTCCTCCAATGTTCGTCTCCCAGGAACGCAGAATACGCCCACCACTGGACACAGTAATGGCATCTGGAGTTGGCATGAGAACAACCCTATTACTGTTTTGTTGTCTTCATTAACTATTTCATTGCTGATTCTACAAATTACTGTTCTACTCACACCAGTAGGACAGTACAACACATCTGGCATATGCAGTTACCCAACTGTCACCTGGTCAGCTGCACAGCAGTGAGGGTGGTCTCGATGTAATTTCCAGACAATGCTGTGTGTTGTAAGTCACTTTTATTCCTGGCACTAAAGGCCCAGGGGGATGAGCACAAATCATAAAAAACATTTTGTGTAGCTGTAGTCCTAGCCTGCACCACATGGCAAATCCAAGAGAGCAGAGCAGTAGGAAATAATGCTCATCCACACAGAAGAGGAAAGGCCAAGAAGTAAGTACATATTAACAATGTCTGTCCCCACCACAGGATCAAAGCCATGAGCTCTAGCACATTTAGCCCTGTACTGAATCCTCAGCTATAATTCTGTAAAACCAAACACAGGTCACACTGGAAGGCCTAAATGCTTTGCTTACCCTGTCCATGGATCAGCATGGCATCTATAGCTCCTTCAGGAGTCCCTTTATCCACATGGCGCCACACTGAAAGGAACAAGGCATCAAATAAGAACAAGCTTCCATCTCCCCCCACGTACATTAGAATCGCCTCCATCTTCTTTCCAATGTCATGCTGATAAAAGGTACCAGGTGACAGTGCTACAGACTGACAGCATCTGTTCAACCACAGGGCAGGTACAACATGAGCAACACCAACACAAACTTTCACATAACTGCCTCTGAAATGTGCCTCATCTGTAACCTGGAAGAATAAGTCTGAGGGATGAAAGAGAGGAGTTCAAATGTCATGCCCCATTTAGTTCTTGGTCCCACTATGTTGGTTAAGAACAGATCTAGATATAAGCAAAGGCACAGACATGCCATATCAGCATCTAATCAACTGATATTTGAAGATGGGAAACAAAGCCCCTGGGCATGAAAGAAATAAAACTGACAAATGCAGAGAGAGAAACATGCAGACTCCTCTCTCTAGAAAAGCTGAAGCCATGTCTCATTCACCATTTACCACCTAATTCATGTTAAGAGGGGCAAAGTTCAAGCTTTGAAACAAACTGTAATTTTTCAATTTGAATATCTATCATGGCTTAATTTTGACCCCACATGTGCTAGTTGCAATGTGAGGTAGTAAACAGCCTAACACGTAAAGCCATGCTCCACTCACAGATTTCTCCATTTCTGGAATTCAAAGCAGCCATCACGTTTTTCTCCGTAGCCACAATAAGCTTCTTGGACCCTTGCGAGGCTTCCAAGGAGGCAAACTTGAGCTTTCCCACATACTGCTGTCTCCTAAGGAAGAAAAGATTCAGTACAGGTGTAAGAAACAAAAAGAACGTATTGCACGAACCCCCTTCTTGGGGGCCTTCAAGAGGAGGCTGGATAGATATCTGGCTGGGGTATTATGATCCCTACACTTATTCCTGCAGGGGGTCGGACTTGATGAGGTCCCTTCCAACCCCAGAAACTATGAATAGGAAAAGGATGATAAAAATTAGAGTACAGGTACTCCTCACTTAATGTTGTTCCATTATTACGTTGCTGATCTATTAGGGAACACACTCGTTTAAAGTCGCACAATGTTCGGTTATAGCGTTGTTTGGTTGCCGCCTGCTAATAGGGAACTACTGTGACGTAACTGGACTCGTTTAAAGTCGCATAGTTCAAGAACGTAAGTACGACGTTAAGCGAAGAGCGCCTGTACATGATTATAACACAAAAGACAGGGCAATCACGAATGCCATTGATGAGGACTGGCAGAGAGCAAGCAGACCGATTTCCTTCTTAGTTGTGGGGTGGAGAAAATCACTTCAGAGAGAAGCTGGACTCTGACGGCCTGGGACTCGATGTCAAATCCAATTCTACAGAAGTTCAGACCGAGCTAGAGCAACAGTTCAGACTTGAAAGACTTCAGGTACCCCCTGGAAAATGCAAGCTTTGTTTTCGGGTTTTCTTTGGGTTTTTTTTGTGTTTTTTTTTTTACTACAGAAAAATTATAGAGCAATTCTTCTGTTGCAAAAACTCAGAAAAACCACAACGGGTCGGACTCCTTTTAACGCTATGAATCCCTGCACCAAATCCCCGGGTTCACCTCGCAGATCATGTTTGCACCCCTAACAGCACTGATATTGTGCAGCACCCCATGGCACCCTTTTCTGTCCTCACCGAATATTTCAGTTGAAATACTTGCAGCTATTGGGACATAACATTTAACACGAGGGTACTTTTTAATTATATTTTTCGTCCTCGCTGAATATTTCAGTTGACATACGTACTTGCGGCTATTGGGACATAACATTAACATGGGGTACTTTTTAATTTTATGTTTTTATTCTCATTGAATATTTCACTTAAATTCTTGTGGCTAAATGGGACATAAAATGAACCTTTTTATGTCCCAACAGCCACAAGGATTTGATTGGGGTGGGGGGAATTAAATGCACCACACTTAACGGGGTTCAAATGTTATATTCAGACAAATGCCAAGCTTTTATGTGGAAAGAAATTATTTTTTCTATAATAAGGTCACACTAGCGTGTCCTTCCTTTACACTGCCTTGCTTAAATTGAAGGAAAGCAACCCAAAAACAACGGCAGTGAACCCTGCCCCGCGGGCCTCACACCGTGCCGGCCTCCACTCGTGGTAGCGAGGCGTGTTGTGAGGCGAGGGCCGCTTACAAATGGATAATGAAGCGCTGGGAAACTGCCCCCCACCCCCTCCACGTGTGTGCCGGGGGTGGCTGGTCCAAGCCCCCCCCAGCCCGTGTCCCGTGTCCGCACGCACCAGTCAAACTTGCCCACTTGGTCCTCGTACACGGCGGCCACCGCCAGCGGCGACAGCAGCAGGAACAGCACCC
>NW_005842507.1:589815-658458 GCF_000455745.1 Alligator sinensis
GCAGCCCCCGCGGCGGAGGGGTCCTGGCGGCGGCGCAACGTGCGAGCCATGCCCAAGTCCAAGCGTGACAAGAAGGGTGAGTGCCCCCTCCCCCCCCACCGCATCGCACCACACACACGTTGCGTTGAAGCGCGTTAGGAGCCGGCCACCCGCGTATTAGGGGGTAGGGGGGGACAACATCGGGTTGTATTCCTCGTTGTATTCCGCTTTGATTGATTGGGAGTGTGGCCAGGCCATGCTTCAACATGGGATCAGTGGGTTCATCGCAGCATAAGCGTGACATCTGTCAGGGAGCCCCCGGGGAAAGCCAGTCTGAAGCTTTCCCACTTAGGCGGTGCTGTGGCCGCCCGTGAAAGCCCCTACCTCGGGGAGGCGCTCTCAGCCAGCTCCCGACAAACTTCCCCTTTCAGCGGCGATCGTGATGATAATTATTGGCATCATTTTCGGGCCCCCCTTCTGTCCGGGTGAGATGACGTTCCGGTTTTGTGCTACTCTGTCCTCTCTTGATACGAAACCCCGGCGCCTTGATGTCTTCTGTTTTTCTCTTGAAGAACGAGAACACGTTTTTCTCTTCGAGAGACAAACGGACGACATCAAGGCGTCTGGTTTCGTATCAACGGAGGACCACCGGCCTGTCCTCTGTGATGGTCATGCCAGGGTCCTGGGCAGCCCATGCCTGAGTCCGGCCCTAGGGACGCCCCGACCCTAAAACCTTGCGAACGGTCAGCAGGACACGGCTGTGGTGAGACTGAATCAAAACCATCAGTGTCAAGTCGATGTCTAAGCGCCCTGTGTCCACTAGTGCGCTTTGTAGTTCTGTTTCATGTGAGCAGCAGCCAGCTTATCGCTCCTACTGACACTGGTTTTCTTTTCTTTTCCCAGTTTCCTTGACAAAAACCACAAAGAAAGGTTTAGAAACCAAACAGAACTTAATAGAAGAGGTAAGAGCACACGTCCGAGGAGCTGGGTGTGAATTCCTGGTGTGTGCTACAGAGAAACACAACCTTACCATCTTCCCTGGTACTGACTTCTACCAGGGTCCACGCTGTAGAGTTAATGTATGGGTTCAGTTTAATATTTATGGATTCAGTTTAATGTCTGATACATCTTCAGTGGGAGGACGTTAAAGTCCAGAATATCTGATACATCCTCGATGTGAGGAGTTTATATGAAATGGATTTTTGGGGCTGGGACGTAGGCTCAGAGCTTGCTCCATCCACACCATGAAAAAAAAATTATGGGTTCTAATATATTTTGGGAAATCCTATGTTTATACAGTTGTTTAATGCAGAGTCTGATAGTTTCCGAGTTGAACAGTTCAAATGAGGAAAGCTCACATTAAAAAAAAAAAGTTGCATCATTACCAGTACCTGATGGGGGGCGGGGGGTTAGCAATGTGTGTATAAAATCCTAAATACTGCTTCTACCCCATTATCTTATTCTGATTATGTGTATTGGTGTGAAGTGGGAAATCTTCCACTGTTCATCGCAGCTGCTTGACGTGCTTTCTTACAGTTGCGGAAATGTGTGGATACCTACAGATACCTCTTTATTTTCTCTGTTTTCAACATGAGAAACAACAAGCTAAAAGACATCAGAACTGCCTGGAAACACAGCAGGTAAGGAGCAGTTTCTCAAATGTCTTCCCTTGTGATTGATGCTTCTGCATGTTGCATTCTAAGTTTGTGCAGAGCTTAAGCGGGTTTCTGTACATAATTAAGGGGCAGGGACGGAGGCACGGGCTGCATGTGGTGCTTGTGCCAGGCAGGCCCAGCATGCTGGACCCAGGCTGGACTGGATCGGGCCCATAAACTGGCTTCACACACAGTGCGCGTAGTACATGACCTGGACCAGCTCCACAGGCTCTATGCGAGGCGGAGGCAGATGCATGCTGCGTACAGTGCCTGGGGATGGAGCTGGCACACACGGTGCAAACGGGAAATGTTGCCAATCCAGGGCGCACACAGCAGGTGGGCTGGATCCAGCTAGATGAGTTTGACACCCCTGCTATAAAATATTTAATTTGGTACCACGTGACATTTTGATTTCAGTATTAGCACTACACAATACCAAGAAAGTATGTAATGTGCGTATGTTAAAAACCAGCCAGCTGACATCTCGGTGGGAATGGCCACTAAATGGAGATGTGTCTAGTGGAGTTCCACAGGAATAAGTACTGGGTTTGATTGGAGAGGATGCAGAGAACCATAAACATTATTTAAAGGTCAGATAAAGTGTGTGTCATTCAGGAAAGGACTCTTGTTTTCTTGAAATTTGTTACAATAGGAAAAGTCTCGACACTCCCTTTCCACTTAGCAATATCAGAACGGAAGACAGTTGTGACTTGGATAAAGAATGCTTATCTTGATCCATGATTAATTATCTCTGGTATACTGAGATATGGAATCTTGCGGTTTAGTTTACTTTTTTTTTTTTTAAGGATATTTTTTGGAAAAAATAAAGTCATGATGGTGGCCCTGGGCCGAGGTCCAGCTGATGAGTACAAGGAGAACTTGCACAAGGTAGGTTCTGACTCCTGGAGTTTTTGCACTTGTGTTTCGGAAGTAACCTCTGCTTTGTGTAAACCTCTAAGAGGGAAACGCTAGAACTGCTGTAAACAACCAGACTGGATCGGTATTTTTCCATCTGCCATAAATAGGGTTAATAATTAGATGGGAAGATCTTTAGGGCAGGGACTGTCTGCTCCATGTTTGTTCAGCACCTAGGGAAGTGAGTCTGTTACTGGGACACCTGCGTGCTACCAGAAGAATAATACTACAAAGCCAGCCTTTCATTAATTTGTTGCATCTTCAGGTGAGTGAACTTTGACCTGGAAACTTTGGGATGATATGGCCCCATTTCCAGTCTGGGCAACCTCTGATACTAGCTGCCACCTAGTATAGCTCCACTCGCTATACATCAGTTTGAGTGCAGCGAAGGATTTATCCTTCAGTGTACATAAGGACAAGTGCATGAAGATGAAACAGGAATTCCCTTTCCCAGCCCCAGGACACTGAATAGGGTGCCAGGCTCATAGGATGTTCAGTCGGGAGACATTCCTTAATAGTACTGTAGCAACTCTATCCCGTGTAATCCTTTTGCAGCAAAAATAAGAAGACTGTCCCGTGGGAACTACAGAGACCCCCCTATGATAGACAGGCGTTCAATTTTGTTAGTCCTGTTGCTGAACCAGGACTGGAACTAGTTGTGGGAATCTTCCCAGCATCCAGTATTCAAGCTTTAAAAAATGTGGTGTCTCAGCCCCGTGGAATTCTGCAGTTTGAAAAACTAAACCTAGATGCTAAGAGCCCCAACATGAGAGTAGATCTTAGTGACTTCCCAAAATCAGGTTCTCATGCTTTTCCTTATCGACCTCCCGGGGAGCTTGATTTCCATCCAATCCCCCAACCCAGTTATTCACAACCATTTCTCTCCTCTTATGACTTAACAATCATCCTTCACCGCCTACTGTGGGTACGTTCTGCTAAAGTGTGGCTTTCCTCAACCAGGGGAGAAGTTTTCTGTCAGGAGGAAAATTCATGCAATCATGCTTAATTTAACCTTCTTCCCAACATTAGTTGCCTTGCAAAGGAATGCAAGAAACTTTAGGATTGTTTAGTTGCTATCTGCATATGGGAGGGTAGGGCCCTCTGTGATTTATACAAGCTTCCTCAAGTTCCACCACAGCCTGGATATATTCTTTTGTTTTGAAGGGTCTTTGGCACTGTTCATAAATATACTGCTGTATTTCACGTGCCTCTCATTTTCCAGATCAGCAAACATCTGCGAGGTGAAGTTGGTCTCCTTTTTACCAATCGTACCACAAACGAAGTGAATGAGTAAGTATTACTGCAGGCAAACTGAGCCTAATGACAGAGGGTCTTCATTTTACTGGGAATGTGACTGTTAATAAAGCATCTTGACAGACAATTAAAGTGCAAACCAAGAGCCTCTTCCCCCTCAGTGAAATGAAAGCTATTGTTGGGCAGCTGATATCTAGTTCATCTTGGTGTTGATCTCACTCTTAGCCTTCAGGACATTTTCAAACAGCAGCAAGGCACCAGAGTCCTACCTCTGATAACACAGAGAAGTGCAAACTGTCTTCCAGTGTTGTCTGACTGCAGAGGAGACAACATGGAAGCAGTATAACATCTTTTGATAATCTGGCCCGTCATTCACTCCAGCCAGACTATACAGAGGAATCTGTTAGGGAATTATTGTGACCTCTGCTGGGAAGGGATGAGTTTCTTTAATGATGTTTTAAGAAACCTTGCGAATTTGCTCCCCACAAAGCTATTTTTTCCATCAAAAACAGGTGGAATATCAACAAACTCAGTTACCACACCCTTCTCTCCCTCCATCACTAACTCCACAAAAAATAGAAGGCTCTGCCCTCAGAGCCTTCTATAAACTAACAAAGAGCCAGAGGCTCAGGCAATAATTCTTAAAGCAATTTGCTCTCTTACATGGAAGGCATGTGGTGCCACAGTGGTGAACATCAGTAGAAAACCATAATGAGGTGCTGTTTTTGCTCTGTCTTTGCTTCTTGGGGGTAGAGGAGGTACTAGTCCAGACTGATTCTTCCCACGTGAGACTTTAGTGAGTGGTGACTTCACAGACGGCTAATGCTCTTGCTCCCTGGTTTTCTCTCCTAGATGGTTCTCAGAGTTCAAAGAGATGGACTTTGCCCGTGCAGGTAACAAAGCACCATACACGGTGAGTCTGGACACGGGGCCCCTGGAGCAATTTCCCCACTCCATGGAGCCTCAGTTACGACAGCTGGGACTGCCAACTGCTTTGAAGAAAGGTATTTGGGGCAGGGGCCTTGCAGTTAGTCTACCCTTACTGAATTTTCCTTTAAACCTTGGTAGCATTTCTGTTAGTGTCTTATACACGTGGGGGTCTCACAAGGAGAACTAGACAACAGAAGCAGATGTTCCGTGGGGAACATCTGATATAAGTCCCCTTTAATTTCATATTTGTTTTTATATCATAACATTCTGGCATGGGTGAGTCCAGGCACCTGACAAAGGCTCCATTCGCAAGGTGCTTTTCTTTTTCAAGCCAGTTGGCTGGTGACAACCTGACCTGACCTACAGATAACAAGGATTTCTCAACTGGAAAATAACATTTGTGTCATGCTATGTCTTTGCAAAAAAATAACACATGGAGTATTTTGTTGATTTCCCTCCTCCAAATTCCTTTGGTAGAAACAGGCTGAACTGATATTTGCATGAAAATGAGTAAGCCATGAACAAGACTTCAGGCACTTGTTTCACATCTGTCATTTTCTGACTACATAACAGTAGATCAATCACAGGGTTCACCTTTGTCTGTGACAGACTAGTTTCAAGAATGAATCTATTTATCGTTAAGAGTTCAAATAAGCAGGCCTCGATCAAAATCAAACCAGTTTTGAAGGACAGAGGGAAAAATCAGAATAAATGGTAAACTTAAGTAAGAACCATCACTGAAACTGCTGGATGGAAGCAAGTGCAAGTAGCTTCATTACAATGTTGGTAGCAAAAGTCCCGGATAGGAAGTTTCAAGTGACCTCAGTGGTCCTCTGCCTCAAGTGCCATTCATCCCACCTTCCTTTTTCCATGTTCTTGCAGGAGTGGTGACACTGCTTTCAGATTATGAAGTCTGTAAGGAGGGGGATGTCCTGACTCCTGAACAGGCTCGTCTGTTGGTGAGTAACATACTTCCAGCACATCTGCACAGCTGCCATTCAGCAAAAGTCAGCATAATACCATCATATTATCATTATGATATTACATCATATTAGGTGTCATTATACCATCCACTAAAAGTCCTTCTCTAAATGCCAGGTTGGTTTGGATATGAAGATAAATTCTGTACCTTGAAGCCATTTGGGCTCAAGTGACATGACTGCAGTTATGTAGGGACCAATCAGGATGTAGGGTAGCTGCTGTTTGTTACAGCTTGATATGCTTTCTAAAAACCGTTTGCCCTGTAAGCAACAATGCTTGACAGGGAGTTAATGACCTGCTTGAAAAACTGATAATCCAAGGGACAACTGTGGAAGCCCAGCTGCTGACTAATGTTCAAGAGGCAAGTTATTGCTTCTTTGTAAAAACAGAGGAAAATTACTAGGTTCAAGTTCCCTATATGGCCAGGGTATTGCTAAATGAGTTGTGCATAACAGCTGACCTCATTCCTAGACCCTAACCTTCACATTGTAGTCAGCTTACAGCATAGCAAATGGACAAAGAAAACTATCTGCATATAGGTGATTGTTGTAGTTCATTTGCCAACATGCCTCTCCAAAAGTGAGCCTTTTAATTCCTACCTCACTCACCATCCCTATTTAAAAGTGGCTTCTACTATAAGTGTACAATTTAGGCACAAGGAGACTAGAACCATTAGTGATGATTTCCTGTTTCCTTTTTAGAAACTGTTTGGCTATGAGATGTCAGAGTTTAAAGTGACCATCAAATGCATGTGGAACTCTGAGACAGGAGACTTCCAGCAGCTGGTCAAAGACACAGAAGAACCAAAGGAAATGGAGGAAGAGGAGGAGGATGATGACAGTGACTAGCAGCAAGGCTACTGAAGGACACTAGAGACAGTGTTGTTCTGTTTTAGGGACGATCAGTAGAAGCCTATGTTTCCCTCCCAGTTGGAGCAGGATGAAATTGAATATCTCGGACTTGTTATCTATCACCGAAGATGTAATTAAATTGTATATAAAAAATTACAGTTTGGACACTTTCAGTGCAGCTCATCACTGCTTGGATGGGAAACCCTGAGGCTGAGAGAGAGACCTTACAGAATCTGAGAACAGGGTAAAGATCATGTGGAAAATGAAACCCTTCCCTATAAATCTATTTTTCAGACTCAGTGAGCATGTGCACAAATCTACATTGCTACAATTTTTCCTCCTCGGAGAACTGCTTAGAACTTGTTGCTATGCAGTAGAGATGCAACTTCTCTCTAGAGTTACCCCGTAAGTCTATCAGTTTTAATGGGGGAAGATGCCAAACAGCTGTCACCACTATAGTTTCTCCCTGCTCCATCTCTCAGGCTGTTTTAATTACACTTTCTCAAATGACTTGGTTTCCTTATTTTAGAGAGAAGGAAAATTATTTAAAACTGTAGGCAGTGGAATAAATGTTACTACTGAGGCAGAAGGGGAGGACATCATTTTGATGATACTATCACCTGACTTATTATAATTAATGCATTTCACACATTAAGGGAACCTGGGCATAACTCCAGCCTTTACTGGTGGCATGCTGACAATTCAAAATGCCCCTCTAGGAAGGATAAAGTTAGTATTTCCCTCTTAAGCCAGGACCTCGGCCTAATGCCCAAATAGGCACCTTCCCAGTAGAATTGGGAGAAGACAATGTTATACAGCCATTAGTTACTGAACAAATGTAATGGTTCCTGTGCTTGAGTCTCCCGACAACAAAACAAAGATTGTTCCTTCAGTTATGCTCTTAAACATGTTTTAAGAAGCCTGTAGCTGAGGCAGCAAGTATGTCAGCTAAACCCAGCTTCAAGAGGCCTAGTTAATTGTTTAAAGGTCAGCCCTGATCGTTGAGAGGCTTGCTAAGTGTCACAGCTGGATTGAAAACAGAGGGCAACTGCAGCATGTCCAGTAGCTATAACTGAAAATTAAATTAGCAGTTAGCAAAAAATAGCTTTCAGCAAACCTTCAATACAAAATTCACTATTAAACCAACATAATCCAGCTTAGAAAATGCTTTATTTTGACAGCAAAGATGCTGTCCAGATTGGAGACAGACAGTTAATTTCCACTTTAGTTCTCTTAACTGGTTTAGGATCCGTTCCTTAAATTACTTATATCACTGAATCATGATATGGTGTGTGATTGATTAGGACTGGCAAGAGCTGCAATATTAAGAGATACTCAAGGCATTTTGGCCTTGAAAGAGGAAAAAAAGGTCAGACACTGTTATGGTCCGTGAACTGAATACCACCAGTGTTCAGACAAGCTAGATTATGATCACGTAAAAGATCTCAATCATGTAGGAAAAAAACACTCGGCAGCACCAAGTGTCTATCAGGCAGAACCCATAGGACCAGGCCGGAAAAATCATCTGTCATTTTGGGAGGGGCGATGTGGTTTCAGACCTGGAGAGACTTTTGGTTACCACTCCCCGCGCAGACTTTCCTACCACCATGATCTAGCGGAAGTAGTTGGGACAATCATGTGCAACGAGGTGCCAAGCTTTATCAAATGCTTCCACCACAGCTGGGAGTAGAGGGCCCTCTTCACTGTAAGTGAGGTTCTGCTGCAGCTGATCCATGTTGGACATCCCAATAATGACTGCATCTCCCGCATCCCCCTGCAGTGAGAAGAGAGAAGTTACCTTGAAGGAAACCTAAGCTGCCTCCCCAGCTGCATGTTGTGCCTAGGAAAATGAGGCTTACCTACACTCCTACTAACGAAGCCAAGGCTCAGTAGGCTGCTACTGCTGCCTACAAGTCTCACCACCGTCAAAGGCAGCTGCTTTACGCTCCTTAAGTGGCCAGCAGTGGCTGGGGGAAGCAAATCCAGCCATTACATTCCTGGCCACATGAAAGAGGCAACTTGGCACCTCCTGGGAAAGCGGCTAGTTGAGAAACCAAAACTAGAAAAGCTGATAATAGCATCTTCCTTCGACCAATCCCCTAGAGACATGATATAGCAGGAAGGACAACCCCCTGGCCGGAGGGGTATGGTTCTTTTTGAAATGTCCAAAGCTAGTATGTGGGTTAAGAGGTGACCACACTGCTGATATGTTGCAATTGGAAAATGTAGGATTTCCAACTGTAGGATTCTGTTTCTATTGCACACACCAACTGTCTGCATTAAAGCCAAGCAGTTACCTTAAGTTGAGAGTGATTGTAGATCCAGCGTAAAGCAGCTGAGGTGAGACTGGGCGGGTCAGCCCCATACGCCTCCTTAAGAGCTTTCTTTACTAGGGCAATGGCTTCAAAATGGTGCTTTTTCCAGTACCTGCGTTATAAGATATCAGAGTCAGTAGCTCTATTTCAGGTTTTGTCTTATGGGGCTGGATCTGTGTAAGAGAAGAGGGGGGCATCTCCAGACAATCACAGGGAGTCTTGGACCAACAGAGCCCTAGTGACTTATATTACCCATGTGGATTTTATTCTTGATTCCCCAAGGCAACCTCCCCAAGGTACTGCAGTCAGAGGTTAACAAGCTTAACCCTACCAGCCGAGGCTTTGGAACCAATGGCCAGTTCTCTCTGGTGCAGAATGTAAGTTTTTCTCAGCTAACAGAATAAACTGTGTTGTGACAACAGCCAACTCATACCCTGCATCCTTTTTCACAACTAGGCCATTACTGCACTTATAGGCAGAAGTGAGGTTAGGCAGCAATTGCCTTACTGCAATGTGTTGCTTCTGTTAGGAGCAGGAGATATTTCATTTGGGGAACTGAAAGAACTTTGCAAACATGAAGCCTCAATCACCTGTAATGAGATAAATATCCCTTGTCCCAGAGCTTGGGAGACAAGCAAAGAGCTACTCAAAGGATGTTTCATAAGGCTTCTTATTAATTCAGTGGTAAAGCAAAGGAGAACCTAGGGGTCTCCCTACATAGTCAAGTGCTGTAACCTTTCTACGCTTTTCCCCATTACCAAGTCTCATATAACAAAGTCGTCATCCAGCTACTCCAGGAAAATGTAAAGGCACTGTTGTTCGTAAACAGCGTGTACCACTGCAGTAGTCACAGGAGCTCATCTGCCTGTGGGACAATTGCTGAAGAGCCTTGTCACTTGTCTTTTCCTACATGTTCACTGCATGACTTATCTAGGCCAACTCAAGGCCAGCATGCCAGTACCACAGGAACTCCAGCTCTGTCCATCCACCTACTGAAATCATACCTGTTCCTGTAGGCCTGTGCCCAGTCGTTTCCAAAAAACCTGCCAGTGGGTTGGCGCGTGTCTTTATCCTCATATTTGTACTTCCCTGTCAGCAGCCCTCCTGCAAAGGTTCAGCAATTGTCAATGGCCTGGATTTTACAACCTGTGTGTCTGATTGTTGCAGCCTTAAATATTCCAACCCCTTGGCCTCTACAGCCCTGTACACACACGAACCTTATGAGGGAGCAGGACAAAGAAGAGACTATTCTGAGGATGTAAAAATCCCACACATTCAGGTTAAATGACAGAAGCCTTCCAAAGGCAGGGGAGACCAGCCCAGCAGGAGTCATGCTAAGATGAGAGGGGTTTTTTGGCATAACCGCATTAGTGAAAGACTTGTCATTTTGATTCCCTCTTTAAAAGTCTCAACATGAATCTACTGGTGGGAAAGGGGCCAATTTGATAACCTTCCAGTCAGACAAATGCAGAATAGGCAATCTGCCTTAGACTTTAAAAGACAGCCTACCGTCCAAATGAGGGAGTTCAGTTTTCACAGCCTAATTCAACCTCTTCTCTCTGGTGATGCTCCTAACATTGGGGCTGTTTTCAAGAGGGAGTGGGGGAGCATACAGCAATAAACACACACTGATCAATTAGTGAATCAACTGAGATCAAATCTACCTTCAAACTTCTAGCTGCCATTAACCTGAGCTGGATTCAGGCTGGAAACATACAGATGGAAAGCTACCATTATCTGCCCTCTGAGCCACTCAGTTACTCTGACACCACAATCTTTCACTGGTAAGCCTCTGGCAGTGTTTTAATGTATAGGGGAGTCTAAGCATTGGTATTTGTATTGGCTTGCTGCATAGAGTTTATAGCAGGCCAATTTACTGGCCATTTTTGTTTAATTTTGTTCATCCATTCCTCTGGCTCGTTTAGCAGACCACTTCTCCTACCCTCACCCATCTCGTACCAGCCAATGGGTTGTAGGCATAGAACCGTATTCCATAATGTCTAAGGCACGGTAACAGCTCCGTCTCCACTTGGCGAGTGGTTGCATTGTACATGCCCTACAACAAATAAGAATAATAAAAAGACCCTCAGTATGGTACCTGGATAGCTGAAGGGCAAATGAAAGAGGAAAACTGATGTCCTTCAGTGTGAATCCAGACCAGGCTAGCAATAGCTTGTTACCATCGATTGGCTCTTTGGCTATCTATGAAAGGCAACTCAGTCTGATTCGTAGGGGATTATCAATATCATTGGCATCATTAACCCGTATGTCTGAAGTATCAGTCACTGCTGGGCCTTAACACTAGAATATCAATGCTATATAGATTTGAGGCTCCTGTGACCAGCCCAACACAACATATCAGTGACAGTTTCAAAGCCCCAGGTCGACAGTGCAAACAAGTTAACATTCAGAAGAATGTGTCTGTGCTCTTCTCTGCATCTGTTTTGTCCTCTAGGCCTATCTTCACAGCCACTGATATTTATAGACTGGCATCCTCCCAAGTTAACTCCTGAACAAGCTTATGTCCCCAAAACCAAGCTCTTCACAGCAGTTATTTCAATCCTTGTGCGCACACAGGCATGCTCATACACAGGCATACACACTGCTTCCTGTTTACCCCCTAGGTGAGGTGATCATGTGGCTTTTACTACGTTCCTAGCAGTGCACAAAGGAGACAGAATTGCCTTCTCTCCCCTCCCCCATGACTACTACAGGTCATTCGGAATAGATCAGAACTGTGAGCCATCAGGTCACATGAAGCTGGTGCCTACTGAGGAAAAACAATTCTGGATTATAGCTCTCTATTAAGATTAAGCTACTGTAGGTTTTACATCAAGAGAAGTTATTGGAACACAGGACAAACACCTATTTATCTGTCTGAGAAATGACCCCACTTCACCTTGTAATCACTCTTGTCCAAAGGGCTCATTAGAATAGGTAGTTGTTCTTTGTACCTGGCACAATGGGATCTAAATCCCAGGGCAAGGCTCCTAGGAACTACCTGAGTAACTAATAATCATGATGACAGGGAGTCATTGCAACAAGTACGATAATAGTTTGTAAATTTTCCTGGCTTGTCTGGCTTTTCTAACGCTTGGCATCGATAACAGGCAGAACTAATTTGCCCAGGAGCTGCCCTGGATGGTGACACCACAGGACACCGCGCTGGGAGGCTGGGGTTTTTTGGTCTTAGTCTCCACTGGAAGATCAGTTTGCCCGCGTCAAGCCTGTATCCCTCACCTGGTACACAGTTGGAAGCACCCAGTTGTTGATTTTGCAGAGGGTGTAGATTTCTGCCACCTCCCAAGCTGCATAGTTTGAGAGACCCAGCTCCTCAAACTTTCCCTGTTGAGGAATAAGAGTATTTCATTCCAGTTTTACAGAGTGCATTCATACCTACACAGGCCAATTAACACAATGAAAAGGACAATCACTGCACTGCAGCCTTCAAGTTCAAACCCTCCTTTTTTATAATCCCCTCCTCGTCTCATCTGGAGGTCAGTTGCCAGACCCAATCTACATAAGAATGCTTTCTTTATTTTGTTTAAATTAGAAGAGCTGGATTCAAGAGCGAGATGGCAAATACAGTCTAAAAACGTCTCACCTCTACTAATACTAAAGTTAATGTAGGGTCAATTTACAGCATAAAGCAAAGGTCAGAATTTCTGAAGATTGACAGCTGATGAGATTTCAGATAAGGGATTAGGATTGGGGTTTTTATATGGTGTTAGCTGTTAAATCCTCCTACAGATCACTGCTTTCTCTTCTGTTTGCACCGAGGAATCCCCACACCAGTGTGCTGATGTAGCCCACACCAGGAGGGAGATGCAAGTAGTAATACTAGTTTAAAAGAAACAACACAACAAAAGTGAAGGAAAGCCCAGGTTCAGGCATCTCCCTTTACCTCCTTGTGTAGCTCATTGCAGGCTTGAAGTGTTTCCTCTACAGGGGTTTCATGGTCAGGGGCATGGAGGTAGAACAGCTCCACACTATTCCTCTGTAATCTCTCAAGGGATGTTTCCAGCTGAGACCGAACACTCGCAGGCTTCAGTGTCTTCCCCTCCCATGGACTGGCCTTGGTGGCAATCTTCACTGCCAGAAACAGAATGAGCAAGATTAACAGTAAATGCACTTGTATATCCCTCCCAGTAACAAGGATAGGAATGAGGAACATGGACAAACCCCAAGCCGTACACATCAGCATGGTACAGGCATAGAAACCCTCCAAGCAAGGCTGGTAGTGTCTGCGAACAACCATACGCAAGGCAAAAGCTGAATTCACACGAGGAACAGATAAAATGCTGGAAACCCCACGCAGCCATGTAGCTATGCACGATCCAGTGGGTCATAATAGCTTTATAGGCATTTTTCCCCCCCTCTACCTGCTGTAAAAAGCTAATGATAACATATTTTAAAGCATTCAATGGATCGCTGCTTTCCCACCCAAAGAGCCTAGCATCAATCTTAGATTATAAATTAGATTATAGCCTAGATTGGGGCTGGACCTGACAATCTTCCAAGGTCCCTTCCAACTTCAGAATCTATGAATAAATATAGTCTCAGATTATAAATAAATAAATAAATAAAGATAGTTTTAGCTTACAGTCTTAGATTATAAATTTTGCAGAGGAGGGACTATGTCCCTGATGCTCAAAGGGATTTAGGTGCCGAACTCTCATCCATTTCAATGGGAACGAAACCTCAAAAAGGATCTGGCCTTTGCCTTTGTGTATGTGTGTGTGCGCGTACAGCACAAACATAGTACAGGCAGTCTTCAACTTACAACGGTTCAAGTTACAACGTTTTGCACTTTCAACATTTATAAATGGACACCGTTTCAACTTTCTGATGTCAGTTTCGACTTTACAACACTTGATCTGATGCCACGCCACGCCAGCGAACAAGTTCGCTGCATTGCCCGCCTCCCTGGAGAACATCTGTGCAAACGTCCTCAGACACTTTCTTTAAGAAAGCCGACGAGACGTCAGAAAAACCTGCAGCCAGGACTCCTGAGAAGACTCCAGCCGGCAGCCCTTCAAAAAGTCCAGCAAAGTCACCTCCAAGAAGTCCTTCCAAATCAATGATTGCTATTTACAATCTCAATACATTAATGTTACTCATCTGTAATTGATCGAGTACAAAATTCTGGGTTATTTTTGGTGAAAACAGGGTACCGGGCCGTGGTTCAGGAACCAATCCCATGTTTATAACATTGTTTCCTGGGGGAAAATCGGTTCCGAGCGATGACATTTCAACTGTCGGGAACTAATTGTGTGCAAGTCCGAGGACTGCCTGTACTTTGATCCTTAGACACAAATATATTAGAGAGATGAAGAAACAGCTCTCCACACGGCTGCCTGGAGCTGGACCCCTACACCTCGGGCAGGTTAAAAACTAACGAGGCAAAACTAACTAACTAACTACGCATGCGCCTACTGAACTTGTGCTGGTGCTGGGAGATGCTGGGGAAGGGGCTGATCGCTGGAGCATGCGCAGTCACGCGGGGGGGGTCCCCCCGCCTGTACCTGCATCGCTGCCCACCCCGGCCCCGGCGCCCGCCAGCAGGTCGCCCAGGATGCGCTCGGAGTGGCCGGCCGCGTATATGTGCGCCGTGTCGAGCTCGCGGTGGCCGCGCTGCAGGAAGGCGCGCAGCATGGCCCCGCTCGCCGCCTGCTCCGCCCTGCGCCCGAACTCCATGGTGCCCAACACCACGGCCGGCCGCTGCCGCTCCGCCATGGCTGCCAGCCTCCTCACGGCCTGCAGCATCCCCTGCGCGTGCGCCGCCGCCCCAGCCGGGCGTAGTCCCACTACGCGTGCGCCGCCGCACAAACTGCACATATTCTTACTACGCATGCGCTGCCGCCGCACAGCCCGAGGCGACCCCCTCCCTTCCCCACAGAGCATGCGCCGCTGCTGCAGGGAAGGAGGGGGGGAAAAGGCTCATCGTGGCGTGCAGCGCTTAGGGACCGTCGCTAAATTCCCAAAACGGGAGTGGTGTGTTGGTCACTAGAGAGGGGCAAGGGGGCTGTGACCCTTCCCCGGGGCTGCGGATCTGCCTGCCAGGCTTCACGTTGTAAGGGCGCTTTCTGTGTCTTCCTTAGGTTTGCAAAGGAAACCTCCCCCAGGGACAGCAGGGAGTGATGCCTAGTGGAGCCTGCACTGAGCCTGGGCCCTGGACCCTGCCCATTGCTGCCCACCCTGCAGCATTGCCCTGGAGCCCCCAGGAATTAGATCTCCGTCTCCAGGAGACTGCTGAGAATAACCCGGGATTTACGGTGTTCAGATAAACGTGTGGGGCTTAGAGCATTAATAAAGTCATTAAAATAAATATGAAATGTCGAATCCCATTGATACAGCAGTCCAGCGGGTTTCTTCAAATGTGCATTATTTGCCTTCCTGCCGCGTATACGCACCGTAATGAATGCCGTGTGTGATGAAACCCCCCAGAATAGATTCGAGCACGCCAGCTCCTGTCCACCTTGCGGCTCCATGTCTCCTGGGGGCGTGGGGCAGGCCGGCCCCAAAACCCAGCCCCTCGTCTGGCCCCAAAACTCAGCCTGGCGTGAGGCGAGGAGGAGCCGGGGCTGCTCCGAGGCAAGGCTGTCTGGGCACAGCCTCATTCCTCCGCCTGTGCGTGGGGAGCCCGGCGAAAGCCGCTGCTCAGCCCGCAGCAGCCGGCCTCCTGCTCCTGAATCACCCCCAGCCCAGAGGGCCTGGGCTTTCCTCTGCCTCCTGCTTCGGTAGCATTATCCTCTCCTCCCACACACGGGCGCCCCTTTCTCCCAAGCAGTAGCCGGCAGTCCCCGCCGGGCCGTGACCCCTGCCTGGGGTCAAGCACGGCCTTGCAATTGCTCTGGCCTGGGTGGATTAAGCTGTCGGCTTTTGGGGCGTTTTGTCGGACCACTGATGCCTCCTTTTCCCTCTTGGCTTTCGGAACCAGAACTTCCCGTGCCTCCAACACCTGAAAGCCCGGAGGCGGGGCGATGCTGCAGTCCCCCAAACTGGGCAGCAACCACGTGATAGCGAACCCCATGCCGTGACCCAGCAGCCTGACGCTGGCTCCCTAGTCCCTGTCCTTTACTCCCGGTTCCTTTTTCAAAGTGAATCTGTAGGCCGCCAAAGGTCGTTAGTAATGCATCGCACAAGCTCCAGAGTTCAAATTTCCTCCCAAACGTATACTTCCTCGCACAGCCGGGGCAGGTGGGACTGGGCTCTTCGCCTCCAGTGTCTTCACCTTGGCGGAGAGCTCGTTGGCCGTGCTGGTCCAGGAGACGCGCTGTGCAGACTGACAGAGAGACCACCGCCGAGCCGAGTCGGCTTCGTCAACATTTTTTTGGTGTTCCGAGCCAAATCAACCCCAAATCCCGGCCCTGCTACCGACCAACATCCTCCGCCCCCACCTGGGGCTTCAGCGGTTTCCAAATCCTTTGGCGGGCATCCTACGTGCAAGCCTGGAGGCCCGGGGTTCGGATGCCCCCGGGGTTCGCTTGCCCTCAGCCGTGCGGCTGCGGGAACAAGCTAGGGAGGAGTCTCCCATTTCCGTGCAGCCGGCATGAAGCCAAGATCTTTGCTGGAAAGGAAAGCAGCAGGTTAACTATACGGTGCATTGCTTTTGGGTGCCAGAAAAGAGCTCATCTATCCCCTGTCCTTGGGGAAACCGCGCTGGTGATAGATGCTGTCCACCCAGCTCCACTCCTGGTGCTGGGGAGAAAGGTGGGAAGGGGGCTCCGCGCTGAGCAAGGGCTGCACTCCTGCCCCAAAGCGGGGGCCAGGAGCGTGTGCCCGGGCAGGGCTCCTGTCCCGCGGGCGGGTCCCCGGGCCGGCCCTGCCCCCGGGCGGGCGGGACCCGGCGGATCAGGTGATCGGCTGCATAAACAGCAGCTCCGGGGCCCGGCGCGGGGATCCTGCCGCACCCCGGGGCCGGGATCGGGGCTGCCGGCCACGGCGCGGGGAACTGGAGCCGGGAGCGGCAGGGACAGAGCAGAGGGGGTGAGACCCTACCCCTACCCTTGCCCCAGATCAGAACCAGAGTCCATCTGCTGCTGCTTCTGGCCAGGAGTGGCCAGCCCTTAGCTCAGCCTGAAGGCTGGAGGCGGGAGGAGGAGGACTGGAAGGGGCGATGCTGCACCTGCCAAGCCCAGCGGAGAGGGCGTTTTGCCCCCCTGGTTGCAGTGGGAGGACAGGAGATGACGGCAGAGGATCACCACCCTTTTGGGATGACTGTACCGTAATGACTCATTAGTGGCCCCTCTGCGCTTCCTCCTTATCCCTATAGCTGCCTTCATGAAAGACAGAACCAGAAGCAGACTCGATTGACATCTTTTTATTTTCTTTTAAGGCTTTTTTTCCATCCCCTGCAACCACCCCTGCTGCTGGAAGAGCCCTGGGTGACACCGGACTGTTGGAGCTGCGATGCCCTTAAAGTTTCAGGTAGGCTTATAATGTGCGGGGAGGTAGGGGGAGCATGGAGGGAGTGGTGTGGTGCCGTCAGAGATGCTGCTGTTGAGCAGTGGAGACCTAAAGTCTGATCAGCAATGTGTTCACATGGGCAAGTCATTAAACTCTGAGAGGCTTTGGGCTATTACAGTTGATTGTTGTCCTCATGGGCAATAGGTGTGGGCTCTGTTCTGGCTGATAGACTCGCACTGGCAAGCCCCCGATGCTCTCTAATGTACTTTTCCTTGCTGTAAAATGGGAACAATAGTTAGCCTGATGGATTACCTGGAAGCTTAAAGCACTTGACAATTGCAGATTTGGTAGATGATGGAAGGGGAAGAAAAAAAAAAAGGAAGCTTGTTTCATGGGGGCGTCACAGAGGTGACGTGATCATCTCCCACTTGTAGGCTGTAAGCGTCTCCTGGGTGCGCAGGGAAGCATGTAACCCCACACTATTTATGCAGTGGCTGTATCCAGACCTGGCTAATTTGTTCATGGTGCAGGGTTTCGAAGGGTCCCCAAGCCAGATGGAGTGCAACCACTACAACCTGCAAAGAACAGCTTAGGAGGCTAGTAAAGGATTGCTGCTTGGTGTAAATAAGTGAGGCTTTTCTGACCAGCATCTGGACATGACAGTGCACAAATGAATTAGCAGGAAGCCCTGACTTCACCTGATTGCAAGTCTGGACACAAATTGAAGTCTCTAAAGCCAGCTCCTGTCCCCTGTGTACTGTGATTAGAGAAGTTACTGACTCGCTATGCATCACCAATGAAGCAAAGGTCTGTTCTCAGTAAATCTAGAAATAAACCATTGGTAGAAATGCAGCATGTCTCCTGATTGCCATTAACTGTTTGAAATGTAACTAAAATTAGTCTGATCCTCTCTTGGAAAATAAGAGCCCTGCTTCTAGTGGGTGGAGCAAGTATAGCCTTCGGCAGAGCAGGATGCAGCATCCTCACTAGTCAAGAGAGCTCACGTTGGGCTAATTATTAGGTCTGCTACTGCAAAAGTGGAAAAAAAAACCCCAATAACACTCAGATAGAAACTTTGCGCTGGCTGTGACGTACTTTCCCTTCCCCTTGGGCCCCAGGGTGCAAGAGGACTTTGCAAGAGGCCCCAGGGTGCAAGAGAAGAATCGGTTCTGTAGGAAGCATCGTGGCACGGGAGGGACGGGGAGAAGAGATCCACCTCTGTGAGGCAAATTGAAATGTTTCATCATTCACCTGCGTCTGTTCCATCCTCTCTCTGGGCTAAGACCAAAGGCTGCTCTATTTATTGACAGAAGGCCTGAGTTGCCCCTGCATAAGGTCATGCCCCAGTGCTCGATATTGCTGTTGCATTGTCTAAACAGCATTAGAAGCTGGCTAGCTATTTGTGGGCGGAGACTGCTGGAAGAGACACAGGATCTTAATGTGGACCTGATGACACTGGCAGATATTGGCTGGCTTCAGTGAGGATAGTTCTTATTACCACCACTAATGGAGAAGAGAACAGGACTTGGTATTTCAGTAAAGAGGAAGATATACAGACCAAAAGGTTTGTGGCAGTTTGATAATGAGACTTATCTGCCAAAACTATCTGCAGAGCATGTCGACCATGACAGCATTCGCAGCTTAGTGGGTATGCAGTTTGATTGCCTAAATCTAAGCCCTGGCTTTGTTTTGTTTTCTCTTCTCTTTACTGACTCTTCCTTATTTCCTTTGGAAAGAGAATACTCGGGACCCTAGGAGAGACAACACAGCAGGAAGGAGGAAATGCTCTACGTCAAAAGGGCCTTTGATTTACTGTATCTCTTGCTGGATTTCCTACCATAAGGCCAGACAGTTCTGCTTCCTGCTGCCAGCTCCCAGAGACCATTGTAAAGACTGGTCTTAAGCACTTGGCTATGTGAGGAGCACCAGAGTCCTGAGATGGGCCTGAGCTGGGGAGGAGTTGTGTGGCAGGCATGAAAAAACATCACGCACAGACTTGGTATTGACTTGGCTGCCCTAGAGACGGTTCTGTTGATAAAAGGCTTAAATATGATGATTGCTCCACTAGGGGATCTGAATTGAGGCCACACTAAGTGGCCTCAATCGATGATCTTTTCTTTGTTGCTGGGCAAGCCAGCTTTGAACCAACAAGCAAGAGCTTCATGAGACCGTCGGACCCTCATTATGATCATATTAACACCGGTGCTTTCTCCTACTCTTCCAACAGGTACACTGTCTGGCTTGTAACAAAAATATTCCTTCTGCTGCCTGACCTCTGCAGGCTTCTCCAGCGAGGGCCACAGCCTTCCTGATTGTGCTATGGACTCCAAAGTTTGGCAGAGTCAACCAGTGGGGAACTTCTCGGACTGTCCAAATGGCTCCCAGTGGGTGTGGGACGTGTTCAATGAGTGTGCCCAGGATGGTTGGGACATCGCCAGCATTGTGTTGGGGCTGGTTTCCATCGTCTGCTTTGCGGCTGCTTCGTTCCCGTAAGTAAAACCCTGAAGCTGCCGCATCTGGGAACAAGTATCTGAGATGTCCCATGGAGGGGATTCTAGGTCTAGCTGGATGTTTGCCTTTCTATGAGAGATGGCTTTAGAGTTTGGAAACCCAGCACCTCCAGCGGAGATCTTGAGCCTAGCCACTTGGCTTTGAAGGACTGGTTTTATATGCGGAGAGAATTGGTGGAGGAGGAGGATTAATTGTTTATTTACAGCTCTGATCTTTAACCCGTGCAACAAGCATAGTTCACTCCTAGTATTGCCTTGCCAGCATGACACACCACTGCTGAGATGGCTACAGTTCAGTAGATGAAGATGTATAGTTTTGCAAAATACTCCAATCCTAAGATTTAAAACAAAACAAAAACAAAAAAAATCAGACTGATGCCTGACCCCATGAGACATGAGGAAAAGGCAGCTGTGCTAAAAACTCTAGTCTCTCTCTAAAATATGATATAGTTATTTTGCAACTAAAAAAAGTTCTTCACAGGGAACTTCTGCTTAGCATGTAGGCTCCCACAGTTAGAAGTTTGTAATAGGTCATCAGTTTCTTCCCACCATGAGTCTCCCGCTGCCCGACAGATCACATGCTTGCAAGACCTGCTGAGCTGGGCAGTTCCTTGAAACGACCGGCTTTGTCCCCAGCCTACAAAGAATGGGAAGGTGTGGGTGTGTTTTGCGGCTTACCGGCTGCAACTGGGTTGAGAAGTGAATCACTTCCTGTTCAGGAATGTAATCCCTGTGTACGCAATTCAACACATTTCTGTCCCTCCTGCTGCCCTAGAATGCAGAGCTTGTGACTTGTAGATGGGGAAGTGAGTTGAGGTCAGCCTGGTGTAGCTAAGCCGCAAAAGTCACTGCAAGTGGTGCTGAATATGCAGATGCAAAGGTCAGAGCAAGGTGAGCTTTCTTAAAATACTGTACTCTCTGCTACCGGTGAGGAAATAGCATGCTGGTAGGAGTTCCCAGGTCTGGAACTATCCCAGGGTGCTAGTCTGATTGAAGAGGAGGGGAAGTACAGGCCACACGCTGAATTGTCCTCTTGGATGCAGTAGTTTATCAGCCCAACTGAAGGATGAACAACGTTGCACTGAGAAGATCCTGAGGGGCTGCTTAAGGCATGGGGTTACCTGTTGGACAGGAGAATACCTAGTGCCAGTTTCATGGTCCCTGTAGTCACCACTTCATTGAGCCCCATCATCAAGGATGACCAGTCAGGGAGTCCTTGGGGTGTAAGTGAACTGATTGCATGTCTCCTTAATGGTCACACCCTCTCTCCACAGCCAATATTACCAGGCTTGTAAAACCGGTAACATGGATGAGGCGCTCTCCATATACTTCCTGTTGGGATGGCTGGCTGGAGACTCCTTCAATCTGATAGGGTCGTTCCTGGCTGACCAGCTGCCGCTGCAGGTATTGCTTTATGTTTTGGGTATGACCGAATCTGGTTGATGTGGATTAGAACAAACTGAATTTGTTCCGTGGTACGGAAGCCCCACGGACCTGCAGGGCAGGTCTGGGATGTGAAAACGAACCTTCAGCCAGACCTGCGGGAAGGGAAGAAGGAGTAGGTTTAAAATTCAAGTGAATTATTAAAAACCTTGCTTGCTGGTCCAAATAATATGTTTTTCTCTCTCTGGCTGTGTATAATATGAAATGTGTGTATTGTGTGTACACACGCACACAACTTATAAAAAAAAAAATTGTTATAATTATTCCACGATAATGAGCCCTTTGTAGGTCAGAACACTTCTTCACTAGAGAAGCGTCTCTGATACGGAGCTGGTGGTGCAGCCGACACTCCCAAGATGTAGGGGCTTCTGGTGCTGGAGTCTTGCTCTATCAAACTGCTAGAAAAACTCCACCAGGATGAAGTTTAGTGCACGGTCTGTGATTGAAGGTGCCAGAGCTCAGACCCACCATGCTCCTACTCAGTCCCACAGGCAGGCAAGACATTAATTGTCATACCTTACTTTCAAACCAATTTCCTGGTCTCCTGGGTCAGAATTCTCTCTCCCTATGGACGTTCTAGCTCAGCGGCTCCCAACCCCGGGTCGTGACCCAAATGAGGGTCACGGGGGTAATGCCGGTGGCACGGCACAGAAAAGACGAGCCGTGCCGCATGCTGGGAGCTCCCCCGTCCCTGGGCCACTGCCGCACCCTGCTCCCAGCAGCAGGACACAGAAAAAAAGGGTTGGGAACCACTATTCTAGCTGATGCAGCGCGTTGAACAGCATTTCGTACTTATCGGAGAGGATGTAGTCGTGGCTCAAGGGAGGCTTTGATCTGTAAAAGCACCGGACAATGGAGCGTCACGTTTTTAGTTTTTTTTTTTTTTCCTCCATTTACACATGGGGTTAGTGGCATAACAAGAACTCAGGATGGGATCTCTTTCTCCTTTTAGATTAGGGTAGCCTCATAATGTATAACTGCAGCTTCCCTCTGCCTGTAGAAACTGTAGGGATCAGCATGCAATGCCTACGCTAGGTAAAAAGCCTCCATAAACTGCTGGTCCACAACTGAAATTAGCTGTGGTCTGTTCAAACTTCTAGCAGCTACCACTGCAGCCCTGGGTAAGCAGGCTGTAGGGTCAATGCACTTGATGGAGCCAGGTGAAGCAGTTTTGCCAGATAACTGTTGCATCCTCTTTCCTCCTCTAGACTTACACTGCCATCTACTACGTGTCAGCAGATCTGATCATGTTGTCTCTGTACTGCTACTACAAAGTCAGGAACCAGAGCCGAGGCTGTGAGTTAACTATTACAACACAATTTTCAAATGCATTCTTAAAAGCTGTCACCTTCCTGCAGTGCTAAGAGATGCGGTCATACAAATAATAAAAGGCTTACCTTGAGTTGCAAATCCAACCCGAGGGTAACTAAAGTTATAAGTAGAAGAACCAGAAAGAAAAGCACATGCAACTATTCAGATTTCTTGTTCAAAGGGACATATTTTGCAGAAAAAGGGCACAGAGTATGTGCTACTGCAAAAGATTCAGATCAGACTTTTGAGGGTTTTTCTTATAGCATTTTTAGGAGAATGCTTGTCCAAGTTAAGATCTGAACAATTTCCTGATGAACTAACTATTCATATTGCAGTGAGATAAGCAGCCATGTCATTACTTGCCCTAACTATTTAACCACAGGCTAGACCCAAGCTCGAACAGCACAGATATCCTGAGCTTTGTTTCCCCTTCCCTTGCTAGAGAAAACAAGCTGCAGAATAAAAGGAATTTAAACTGGCTCAGGGCGGCAGTAGGGAAGCTTCTACCATATCCCTGGTTAGCAACTCCAGCTGTCAGTGGAGTGAACTTTGAATTCACAGAATATTTTTCAAATGTTTGCTCTATTCATTGTGCAAAATGTGGACCTGGTTAAGACCAGCCTTCCTGCAAAATCCTAATTGGCTGCAGTGGAACTGGTGCTTCCCTCGTCCCTGGGGCCTCTGGCAGAGTTGCATGCTACATGCAAGTATCACATGGCAAACTGTAACATGCCAGACATTAAACCGATTCATCCCTGGATTAAAAATGGTTGATCAGCCACACAAACTGACCCTTAAACAGCAACTTTTTGTGGTGTTGGAAGTATTCTGTGATCACTTTAATGTGTGGTCAGTTGGCTGCTGAGCTCTGATTGGCGATGCAATACCTGCATGTAACACATAATAAAAGCAACGTCTTCCCGATGCCTAGGGTGACACTGTCTCTGTTCTTCCCAAGGAAGGAGGGTTTACATGTTTCACCCTAATCTAGGTTACCTTTTTCCCCCCTATACAATAAAAGCCAACAGAATAGTGCATCACAGATGTGCACACTTGGTGATGTCTCCAACCTCGTCTCTGCTTTCTCTCTCCAGTCCTTGCTCCTATTAATGCCGTCTTTGCCTTCATCTTTCTGGGAACGGTGTCAACAACCTCCCTACTCGGTGGAGGTGGCTCCTTGGCTCAGGAAACAATGGTGACAATGAAAGGGAGGACACTTCTCTCTGCTGCAGTGGATGAGTCTGGGCATGAGGTGAGTCCCTCTCTAACTCTGGATGTTCTGGATTTGGAATTGGGGAGTTGGACAGATTAGGATAGCTGTGACCCCATTTTGGGGAATAACTGGCTATGTGATCCAAAGAACTAAATCGGCCAGCTGAGAAGACAGCGCATTTCTAAGTTTGTCACATAAGCTTGTCTGTATGCCTCCTAAAACACCCAGGTGCTAAGCATGTGAGTGAACAGTGCTAAGCTGCACTGTTCATTACATGTCCTGCCTTGCAGCCTTTCACCAAGAAGGAAATCATTGGCTTCGCCATTGGCTCACTCTCCTCCTTGATGTATCTGTTGTCCCGAGTGCCGCAGATCTACACTAATGTAAGTACAGTGGGTGGGGTGAAAGCTGTTCTGCTTCTGAGCTTTTGTCTTCCACAGGAAGATGGTACAAAGAGGTCTCTTTCATGTTGAGACTCCAGAGCTGAGGGCAGGGAAGTCCTTCCCCTTCCATCCCTGGTAGGGCTGGAAGAGGGCTCCAGGCCACTAGCCAGCCACATCCCCTTTAGCACCACCTGACTTCTCTCAGCGTTTGCATACTGGCTTTCTGATTTTATTTCATCTTTGTAGCTTCCAGACAGCAGCTGCTTATCCTCCTTCTAGTAAATGTAAATATCCCACCATGAGGCAACAACTCTTCTTGCTCAATTTACAGCTAAGAGGGGAACTGGTGCTTCTGGGCATGAGCCAACTCTGTCACTTGAGTATCCAAAAAGTGGGTTTGTAGGACTTTCTTGGCAGAGACAATGCTTGGTATGGATTTGCAAGCACTGGCTTACTGTAGCAGAGCAGGGGAAGCTACTGTGGGAATTGTAGACTAGCTCTCTGACAACTGCAGCCCCAGCCCCTTCTAACAGTTTCCCCTCTTCCAGTTCAAAAGGAAGTCTACCGCAGGGGTGTCGTACTCCCTCTTTGCTCTAGTGATGCTGGGAAACACGCTGTACGGAGCGAGCGTGCTTCTGAAGAACCCCGACCCGGGGCAAACCAAAGGCGACTATGCCCTCCACCACCTCCCGTGGCTGATCGGCAGTCTGGGTGTCCTTTCTCTCGACATTGGTGTATCCTTTTCCTGAGATGCTTTTTCTTGCTGATACCAGTTCTAGTATTTAGTACCTTGAAGAAATTGCTCCCTGGTGGCAGGTGGAGAGGCCTGTTTAGAGGCTAGAAAAGCTGCACTATAGTCTTTTCATCCGAACTCTCCTGTGTGTTAATGACCTATTGACATAATGTTGTCACAACCAGCTACTCCAAACTACCTTACAGTAAGTTTTCCTGTTAGCAGGATGGGGGCCTGGCCACTGCCTGCCCTGCTACACTTGCTCTAAGACCTCATTGCATGAGAAGAGCCAACCTCGCTCTTACCCCAGGCAATAGATCCATCTCCCTGGCTATACAGCATGTTCATTTACTGCATTGGATGAAGGAAATTAGGCCTTAACTCCTCTTCAGATCTCCTTCCAGTTCCTTGCTTATCGGAACAGAAGACCTAGTACTCGAGAAGAGAGGGAGGCCCTTCTTAGCAGCTGACAGAGGAGCTAGCCCAGTGCAGGAACGGCAGGATGCGCGGGAGAGTGCTGGTTTTCACCAAGGCACGTTGGACTCCCAGACCCACCTGTCTCTGGGCGATCCCAAATGAAAGGGAACGCAAGCCAGTGTGTGGTATGCTGCTGAGGGATTATGCCTGGCTGTGTGGCACAGGATGCTGCTGGCAGATGTCACACCTGCTGGTACCAATGATGTTAAAGGGATAAATATTGGGGAAATGCCTGTTCCAGGATCACAGTCACTTTTCACCTTTTATTTAAGTACTGTAGCTGAACTCAGTTCCCTCTTTTCTCTTAGAAAGGAGGTCTTGCACTAGCTCCAGGCCAGCTATTGCTGCCAAAAGGGAAGAGACCCTAGGAGCTTAGGCTGACCCTCTTAAGTGGAAGTTGCTTGGTCACAGCTATGTTATCACCATTCTCAGCTACACCTTTGAGGGTCTAGTCACTGGGCCTTTAAGGTAGGGAATGAGGCCAGTCCTGGGTAAAGTATTTTAATACATGTGTATACACATTTTAATATTTTTGGCTGCAAACTTTATATAAAATAAATCCTTATGCAGCACATCTCTTGTGGCTTCGTGTCTCAAAAGTGGGTTTGGCTCGTCTCTCTCCCTAGTAAAACCACCCCTCTTGAAAATGATATGGTACCTTGTGAGCTTCCCTATTGACCTAGGTTTCAGTGGGAGAAAGGGAGTCGGTAAAAGTCTCTCTCTAGACAAAATAGCTTTTCCCCCCCATCCCCACAATGGTTTAGAAACTAGGGGAATATTAAGACATATTGTACTAGCCCTAGGCCAAATACAATGGGCAACACAATCTCTACCTGCTTCTGTTCAGCCACTCTTTGCAAGGACCATGCTAAATTGCTCCAGAGAGTGGGTGTCTTGTAGAAGGGTGGGTCTAAAATGTCTCTCTCCTGAAGCACTGCATAGCAAACTACTTGGGGTGAGCAGAGGGTGGGAAGCTGCCAATACTACCTTGAAAATTTATTTTTAACTCCCTTCCAAGACCAGAGATTATTTTGCAGCACAAAGGGGCAGAAAAGTGATCTCAGATTTGGCCTAAATGCAACAGGGCAATTCTTGTCTCTATAAAGCCTTTACAAAAGGGAAAACTTAAAGAGTAGGAAAGAGTCTGGTTTCCTTTACCAAAGACTAAAGGGCTGCCACACGGTAAATCGCTTTGTACCAAGTCTAATCCTCTACTTCAAGGCTGTCCAACAGGCAGTCTGCCAGGGGCTAGCATGCAGCCCATGAGCCACCACAGTGCCTTAGTGCTACATGGTGGAGGCTGCGGTGCCAGGATCTGTACGCAGGATCCCAGAGCCCTGCCCCTGCAGCATATGACCCTAACTGCGCTGAAGTTGGACTTGGGTTTTTTTAATACTTCCCTGACTTGCAGAGGGCTAATAGTGGTGGGCTTAAAAGCCTCAGTGCTCTGGATCATAAAACTGCTGTACTTAATGGCAAAGATAACAGACTGCTCCACTTGGCAATGGAGTCAAACCAGACTCAGCAGGGGTGGCTTTTTCCAGTTTTGGAAACAAACATCCTTGAGTCTTTAAAATCCCTCAAACTGGTGTTTATGAACTGAACTAGTATGAAGTGGGGAGCTAGAGCTACCACTGCCATTAAACCAGTTCCCTTTAGCTAAGACTTAAGGGGCAGGGTGGGGTATTGGCACACTCTTGAGCATGATGATATGATTCAGATAAGGGCCTGAGAATCTGGCTTCCTTTATATAGCCTTTCTAACATAGCTTATAGTGTGATCTGGATACTTTTAAGTCCAGATGGAGTGCGAAAGGTTCAGTACATTAAGTTGACCGCTGTCACTCTTGTTGCCAAAGAGAAGGAAAAAACAAATAAGTGCATGTCCATTTTGATCTCCACTTTTGAGTTCCATACCTAGGTCTCTCTCCTGTTTTAATGTATATAGCTTTAGTTTAGAGCCTGCAAAATAGGAATTTGTAAGCCTTTGCTATCTCTACTGCCTGCAGGTAAGTGATACCATAGGGACCATATAAAAAATTCAAGAACCTACCCTTTTGAATCCATTGATATAGAAGCTACCACTGCTAAGATAGCTGGTCCATGCATGTGATTAAATATCCTGGATGTGCTGAATGTTCAAGCCCTGCAAATGGAAAAGACCTATAAAACACAAAGAAGTGCTTTCCCCTCCGACCAGACAAAACTGCTACTAATGTGCAGAATGACTTTAAGAGCCGTCACAGTATTTGAGCTGATGTGCTACGACTAGCTAAGCTGGTGCGCACTGATGCCTTCTGCAATAGCATTTTGCCCCTTACCAGCTGTGTGCGACTGCAAACAATTCAAGCAGTATAAAGAGCTCTCTGGGCAAGACCTAGATTCATGTGCAAGTGAATGAGGGAGGTCATCCCCAGTTTCTAACCCCTCTCTACTACTCTTATACTAATTAATATTTTGCCAGTATCATGGCTCAATACAAACCAAGTGAATGATGATCTAACCCTTAATCTAGCACAGGGGAAATGAACTATATTAAAAACTCTATGGAGGTGGATTTAATAGATAAGTGGGCACGAGGAAGAGACAGACAGACCTTAAACCTTCCTTATTGTCAAGAACAGAGTGGCTCAACCTAGGGAAAGGGTAGGTTTGACAGCCGTAAAGAGCAGGCAGCCTTCCAGCAATAGCAAATCTATGAGCCAGAGCACAGCAGGCCTATAAATTAGGTGACTATAAGAAAGGGAAACTTCAGACTGCTATATGGTCTTTGTCTGGTTTTATGAACTTGTTTTAGTACAGACCCAGCCCTATCAAAATCCACCAAGACTCCTCCTAAACATTTTAGGTGCCTTAGCCAGCTGCTCCTTTGCCAAGGAAGTTTAGATAAAGGGAGAAAAAAAATGAAGTTAAAAAGCAGGTTTCTTCAACATCCTACTGCCTAGCTCTATTTCTCTCCAGTGGCTGGGCAGACCTGCGTGAGTTTGGCCGCAAGAGGGCTGTATCCACTCACAAGAGGAAAGCTTCTCTCCTATCATCAGAACACAGCTCCTGGTAACTGGGATTTCAGAGCTGATACAGACCCCATACGCCTCTCAAGTGACTGCAAGCATATAAAGAGGGCTGCTAAGAACACTTGTTTGTACAGTGGAAAAGAGTGCAACTAAGGAGAAGTTTGTTACCATCACCTTCCTTTCAATTACTCTGCAGTAAGGGGAAAATAAGTCTCCAGACTGAAATAAAAGAGCTTTCCCAATTCCGAAGTTGGAGATCTAGGGGAGCATTTAGCCACTGCTTTTGTGAATGCTTTAAAAACATCATCCCTGTTTTCCGTTTCTCTGCAATTGCAATGTCATAGCAAACTTCCTGTTCTTCGACAGCTGAAAGAGCTGCACAACTGACTCCTGGGGTTCTTTCTAATCCTCTTAAAATCAGAGATCAGTAACCTTCCTAGGCATTTCCCTATTGTACAACTACACATTAACCACAGCTCCAGAAGTCACTAAGTGTTTCTAAGTCCAGGCCATACACTGCATTTCCCTTATCTACAAAAATAGCAGGAATTTTATTTTTTCCTGGAGAACTGCACAGATTAGTTAACTAATCTCCCCTTCCTGAATTTACTGCCTTTCCCAAACTAATTTAATTTTCCAGGTATTTTCTACCGCACCCCTGAATGGAGCCAGCAAGACTTTCACATTAATTCACAGTTCCCCTTTTTCTTCGTGCTTTTAAAAAGCCAGGAATTACATTTACCCCCTTCCAATTCCTAAACGGCCCGAGTTTGCCTCTGAAATCCTTACTGATCTCCTCTTAATGCGCTATGATTTTTTAAAGTCCAGCTTATGCTACTTAGAATAAGCCCGTTTTTCTGAGAGGCGTAAAGCAATACCATTTAATTAGCATGTGAAATCCAGTTCATTACAGTTGAGAAGCCAAGTTTTTGGGTTTTTGTTTTTTTTTAATTTAGTGTCTCAAGCCAAATTAGCCCAAACTGCTCTGAATTTTATCAACTGAGCAGAGCTCATTGTTCAAATCTGTGTGGCGCTACCACCAGCGAGTATCCTACCTCCCAGACTCTTCAGTCTGGGGCTTCAGATACTCCCAAATACATGGTAGGTATCCTATGTGCAAGCCCCAAGCCTAGAGGCCCTCGAAGTCGGATGCCACCTAGTCTCACTTGCCCCTAGTCCAGAGAGAGCCTCAGAGCAATCCCCTTCATCATAAATTGTGTAACCAAAATCCTCCTATTGGGAGGCTATAGTAGAGTCTCGCACGGGTGCCTGCCTGCAGCGCAGTGGTCAGGTCTCCATCCTCCACTGCACCAAGTCAATCATGGCCGGGAAGAAGGGGATCTCCCCTGCTAGGTACATAAAACCACCTTGGCCAAAACCCATTTTTTGGTATCTCTCCTTGTCCCTCAAGGTGAAAACATGGTAAAGCCCAGACACATTCACCTTACTGTAGTGTAAACTCACCAGGATCAATCCTCTGCAAGTGCACAGTTGATCTTGGAAATTTTTACAGTAGAATAAGCTTAAGTGCCTAGTTTTCACTATGGTTATCTTCAGGTAGGCAACATGCATTAGTTACCAAGTTAACCATGGTGGAGGCAGGTTTAGGTAGCAAGGACAATGTCTATCTTAAGAGAAAGTTGTAACGAAGTTCCTTCCAAGAGCTGTGTGCGCAAATCAGAGCGAGGATGCATGTGAGCAGTTCTGGTTTGAAGATCTCCCTTTCATCATAGCTAGGGAAGCGTGACAAATCAAAATCTATTCCCATCTTCCTGAAAGAGGGAAGTAACAGTTTCAAGAGGACGAGAAAAAGCTCACCTCGAGGTAGAGTCTGAACTTCTGGACTGAAGCCTCGTGTTAATGGAGCACTGCTGACAGGCTGCGTAAGTGTAGTGCTGTAGTCACTGCTACTCCTTTCAGGTGCTGTCAAATGAAAACTAAATGATTACTTCTCCAGGTAAGCAGCTACTTAAATTTTAAACTGCATTGTATCGTCAGGAATTGAAATGGACTACAGCGGCTTGATTATAAAGCACACGTTATGTTGTAAAACCTGAAAACCTGCTTGTTAAATCCAAATACTGTTTGCACCAATGTGTCCTGAAGGAGGTGGTGGAAGGCTTATGAAAGAGCTGGACAAGATTACCACTGTCACAGGCATTATTTCCAACCCATTAAAATCAGTAAGACTATAGAGACCGCATTCTTGTCATCCCCATTCTTCCCCCCAGGATACTTCTTGAGCTGAACTGGATGAAGTATGTGAGGAGGGTGGTCCAGGAGACCACTGTAGTGTAGCTTTGTGACACTACATCTGAATCCAGACATGGTCTTTCCTGGTATTTTAAACACCAAATTCATAAATACCAGGAACAATTGTGTATTTGCTGGTGGAAGGAGGTTAATTGTATTACAGCAGCCTGTTGAGGCTCTAGGTGAGATGAGGACACTGGTCATGCTAAGCACTGTAGAACAATCCCCACCCTAAAAAAACCTTTCGGTCTAAATTTGTTAAAATGTGTGGGGGGGAAACGGGTACCGTGGCAGACAATCATCACGGCTTGAAGCCACCAACAGAACTAGGAACCAACTTCAAATCCATGTCTTGGGCCAGCATCCCATCCACTACATCATGTGGGTTCTGACGAACAACTGAACTGCCTTTAATTTGTAATTTATTCTCAATGAAGACTTTGTCCACACAAGGTGGTGCGACTTCTGTAATTATACAGGGCTAGTAAATATGTCCCTCCTCCCTCCCTTCACTCATGACCACAATTACACTTGCATGGCTTATTCCCCTATGAAAGGGGAGTGGAAAAACCTATGCTATTATGAAACAGCACAACACCAGGGGCTTTACCCGCTTAGCCATTTTGGTAAAAGAAGTCATGCCCCAAAATAGTACGGCCTGTAGGAAATCCCTGCGTAGACCAGACCCACGTGGTCTAGGCTCCTCTGAAATTCACTATTATTTTCTTAAAGGGGGAACTTTAAAACAGATCACAGAATAGTTAAAACTGGAAACAGCAGGAAGGAGCAGGCAACTCCCCTTGCTAGGTCAACCTGCAGTTTCAAAACTATGGGAGTGCTTACAAACTTCGATCCAACTTCAAACGTTCCCCATCAGAATCAAACGGCAACACCACCAAAGAAAAAAAGCTCAAACGTTTCCCTGGGGCTTCCCAACTTTAAGGCAAGGGCATGTGCAGTGACTCTCCTGCCCCAGCCCTTGCCTCACATGAGGCAAATTGGAAACCAGAGGCCCACAGATGAACACTTTGGCACAGTGCCTAACCACATGCAGATGTGTGAATGCTAAACAGGTCACCTGGAAAAGCACAATTAGAATAGAAAGGGCACTTGAATCAATATTAATGCCTATATTCTCATTTCACATTTGCATTGAAATCTCTCCTTTGAATGGCCCTACCAGCCACATGCTGACAGCCTGCAAGGCATTTATTCTCATTGTATTTTCCCAGGATTAGGAGTTCATTATAACCCTGAAGCGAATGGACAAGAGCAGGCAGCAGGTCTGTAGCTGTTTAAGAGGAGTCTCCAAACACCAGAGAAATAAGGTTTAACAAGCCCATCAGGCCACATTTTCAGCTCAGAGCAGGGGGGCGAGTTTGGCTGCGCTCCACCAAGGATCACTTCCCTACAGCTGGGCTACAGCTTCAACTGAAGATGGACCATCGCCACCTGGCTACTTCAGCAACAGGGTATTCTCCTCCAAACTGAACTAAAGACTATTGCGAGAAGCCACAGTTTACATTTCCAACAGCAAGAATATCCTTCAGGCCACCAGTGCAAAGTACAGAACCAAGGGAAAGCTGAACAATGGCCTTCCATCACTACAGTTGGTTCGAGATGTCCGCGTTTCAAATCTGCCACGTGCTGGTGGACTAAAATGCCTCTTCTCCAAACGTGAGCATTTTAACGGTGTGCGTTAAACGTAGCGGAGGGAAAGCCTGATATTGTGATTCTTTTCCGAATACATCTGTTTTGCGTTTGCTGCGTGCCTGAGGCATGGATCCCAACATGCAGCAGGGTGCCAGCACCCTGGTGCCAACGCTGTGGAAGTATGGCAAGCTAATGAACAACAGCCATACTGCGCTGGCGGGAGGCACTCCATCTGAGAAGCGAGCCTTTCCTTCCAAACAAATCCAGTTCAGCTCAGCTAGGAACGAAAAGCTTTACTTGCTTTCCATGACCACGCAGGCTAGGTGGTCGTCTGGATTCACCAAAACCTTTGACGCTTGCTTTTTGTTTTAATTGCACCTCGAGATCTGGATGCAACTGCTGCCATGGAGGACAGCATCCGGTACACGAACTCCAAGCCGCTCGACAGAAAGGAACAGAGAGAAACAAGAAGGACGCCAAGCTGCACACTGCTTCCCGGGATTTTTTTTATTTTTATTTTTTGTTGTCATTTTTTTTTTTTAAGTTTTTTTTTTCTTTTTAGTATGGAGGCTCAAGTATAAGATGTAGATTCAATTCAAGCTTTACAAAAAAAAAACAAAAAACAAAAATAAATCAAAACAAAATCCCCTTTTGCATTCCATAAAAATTGACAGAAAAGCGCCTTGGAACCAGGCTGTAGAAGAGCAGAACTTTCAGCAGGTCACCAAATCAATGTCCCCTTGCACGTCTGGTTGAGTCAGTATAGTACAACACCGAGGAACACCCTCTCTTCCCTCCCTCCCGCCAGCCATCCCCTGTGCCCAGCCCCCAAACATACGTGGAATAGGTTTTTCCAGTTCTTCCGCTTTCACACACCACAGTATTTAATAAATTTTTTTGTTTTACATTTTTTACACCAATGTAACAAAAGGCAGGAAGGGGAGGAACAGACAAACAGAATGATTGGTGTTTATGCATATAAATGGGGGAGGGTTGAAGAGAAAAAAAAAATAAAATACATGACTTCTACGGAAACAGAGTCTAAGGTCCTGATAGTAAAATGGGGTGCAAAGTAGGCCTCAGAGACTGAAAAAGTTTGTACAGCTTTATTTATAGGGAGAAGATGGCATTGCATGGATAGTACTGAATGCAAACTGTGACATGACGTAACAGAAAAAGGGGGGCAGGGGAGAAAATGAATTTTCTAAGAAAGGAATCTAATGAGTGCATGGCATGTCTTGTTAGCATGAAGAGTATTTTAACTTTGCTGCTTTCTCTTCAAAGCCTCCACCAGGTCATTTTTAAGAGCTTCTTGTTTTGATTTGTCTGCAAAAGTCTGCACAGACCTGTTGGGAGGAAGGAAAACACAAATTAGAAGTGGTGCATTTAAAGCAGGAATTTTTAACAGGTCTTTGGGGACTGAAGCAATAGCACAAGCACGTCAACTCAGGCTCAGAGGAAACAAATTCTGCTTGCCTGGAGCAAACATGGAAGATGGAAATAAAACGGAGCATTTTTGCAAGTAACCAAAGCTAAATTCACTCTAGCGGGGACTGCACCAGAAGATAAAAAACTTCCCCTGAAGTTCCACTGTGCCTCCTGCTCCTGGAGGAAGACTTCCAATATTTACGCTAGAGTTTGGAAGTGTCCAGATGTAACTTGGACAAACTCAAAATGTCCATGAAGTTAAGACTGGATAGTATCTTATAGCAACTGTGAAGTGGCCCAGATGGTGGGCTCTCCATGTAGTAGAAATAAGAGTTCAGATAAACATGTCAACCTTTCTCTTCCACGGCATTCACCACGGACAGAAAAGAACCTGCTGTAACCAGGCATTAAACAAGCAAGGCTTAAAGTAGAGCTCAAATGAGTTGTTTGAACTCTTGACTTGAGAGCAGCTCCACGGACTCCACCGCCACATGAAAAATGTTCCATTCGGGTCTGTTTGCTGCATGACGCACAGCTTTAAATTCAGCTAGCTAACTAGGCACCTTCTGCTTAAAGTTTCAGCTGATAAAAAGTGCACATTAAATAGCTGCAATTTCTAACAAAGTGAATCCTTGTGTCTTCCTAATGAGCCATCTGCCATGTTGGGAGCAAAACCCTTTTCCATTGTGAAATGGAGGACAGTTAACCATAGGCTTCATCAAGGATTTCCAAACAGAATTTAGAGAAATAACATTTCAAATCTGGGACGCCTGGGGTGGTTCTCACTGGTACGTATGGTGAGGCCAGAAAACGGGTCTCAGATACTGCTCAGGGGCTCAAGAGGAGGAGAGGAGGTATTTTCATTCCCAAGAAAATTAAGAGCGACTGTCCTCTTACTTTATAGAGGAATGCAGAAGATTTCCAGAGCAGCCGCTATCGAGCTGGGGGTTACAAACCCCATAGGGGCAGTGAGCCAGAGATCAGGGAGTCAGTTTGAGAAAAAGTTGAGAGCCACTGCATTAGAATCCTTTCATTTTTTTATAACTCTTTCTTTTTGATTTATAACAGAGGTAGTTCTGATAGCTGCCATCACCTCATGCAGCTCATGGGAAAAAATATGGTAATACAACTCTGCTTTATACACAGGTGTATTTCTCGTCGTTCTTTTATTACTTGGGACACAGAATAGGCAAAGAGTTTGTTCTTCAGGTATCTGCTTATTCCTCACCTCAAGTGATCAGATACAGCTGTCACTATCAAAGCCACTGAAGTAGAACAGAGGTGATAAGAGTATTGCAGGCAAAAATAAAGCACTGGTTTTCTTTTAGTAGAAGCCGGAAGCTAGAAAGAAAAGCCACACAGCTGGGGCACCGTCTTGGATATGTTTAAGATGGCCATGGCAAAGTATCTTGTTGTAACACAGCTTAAAGATCATAAAAGATCAAGCTATGCAATAATGTTAATCTGATAATGCATCTTTACAAATCCCAGCGTCTTTGTCCCATTAAACAGCTCAGGAAGCCACTGGCATCCAGTTTAGCTGGACTTGGCTTCATATGCTTTGCATTTCACACCCTCTCCTGTAGGCATGGCCATCTAGTTGTGCCTGGGTGTTCTCTCCTGTAAGCAAGTCCATTGTCTGTGTCAGTTATTTTCCTAATGGTATTAGAAAATATTTCCATTCTCTTGTCTCTGGAGAGTTCTGCCGCTTTTATAAAAAAAAATACATACATTTTACATTTAAATTTGTCACAGGTTAAAAGTAATGGTTCTTGGCCATTATCAACAAACAGTGCATTTTCCCCTTCGTCAGCTAAATGGGTTTAAGACAACATCTGTAACTCGTTAGGAATTGGAGTGGAAGGTTAAACTGGCCCGGGTTAGTCACTGCCATGCATCCCAAGCAAATCAAAACTCTACAGTACAAGAGCAAAGCCCTTTGCAAGCTGTGCAGAGCACAGGCAAGTGGAGGCTAGAAATGTTTCAGTAGAGAATGCATAGAGCTGAATTTTTAAGCTCCAAGAAAATCCAAGACAAGGCAAAACAGAAAATTTGTGAGGTGCGGGGATCTGCGAAGATTGGGACGTCTCTGGAAGTATCACAGAGGTGCTTCGCCACAACTGAAATGACAGTCGTTAACTTCCAAATCTTTCCTCCTCGCTTCTCAGAGAAAAAGGGAGTACTTGAAGATTATAGGGAATGAATTCATTATGGAACCTGTACAGCTGATGTTAGAGTCCAAGAGTTTCCAGGGACAAACAGAGTACAAGCTAACACTACTATGAGTACGTGACTATCTGCTGTATTTCTTGCCCCCACATCTCAGTGCATGAATCTCCAAATAAGGAGGTGGGAAGGGGAAGGGGAGCATGTGTGCGCGTGTGCAGAAAAAAAAAAAGTCAAGGCACTAGCTGGTTTTACGAGCCAAGAACCCTAGGGTGAGAGACGGATTAAAAACTGGTCATCAGTCTGCGACAGTTATGGGTTAGTTCTGGTTTCAGTAGTCATGCAGTGGTAAGACAGCCTGTTCTTGGCTGGGTGAGTCTGGATTTAGTGCCAATCGTCACACCTCACAGGCAGGGGTACCTGGATTGGTTTAGTTATCAGGCTGGATGTAGATCTGGCGCTGGGTCAACACTTGAGAAAGTTCCCTCTGCAACTGCTTATACTTTTGGTTGTCGGGGATAGCATCAATAGATCTACAGAGAGTAGTTCAGAAACGAGTGAAGTAAAAGTAGGGAAAAGAACAGTCAGAGGAACTCAGTAACAGAGATAGGTGGCATTCTGGAAACCACCAGCAGCGAGCTCAGGAAGAACAAGCGTAAATACACACGAGTCAGAGAAACAGGGGAAAAAAAGTGAGGAGGAAAAGCTGAACCCAGATGCACCGGGTGGTAAAAGGTTCCAAATGGATAATGGCATTGTGCACAAAATAACAGTTCTTTTCAACTCAGCCACCGGGGGATCGGAAGGACTTGATTCAACTACAGTACCTTTCCACAAGGTTCACAAGGAAAAGAATAAATCATATATAAAGGTTAAATGAAAGCTGCCTGGCAAATACCCTGCACACCAAAATGATGCATTCGTGCTTTATCCATGCTGCTTTGGGTAGTCTGTCTTTTGTTGAAAAGGGTATTGTATGAACAGAGCAAGAAATTCAATTTCCAAACCTAAACTTTCATCATAATTTCATTCAATTTCCAAACCTAAACTTTCAACATGATGAAACAACTCCATCGGGTTTGGGTAGCTGTGTTCATTTCAGCCATACAGTCATTAGCAAGGCACAGGTCCATCAGTACTGTATTTAGACCAGACGACAAGACCAAAAATCTGGGGACTGGCATGGCATGCCAAAACCCAAAGGGGACACGAGCCTCTGGGTCCACACCCAGACTTGAACTCACAACCTTCCCACCCACAGCTCAGCACACAAACCCCTGAGCCAGACATTTATACCCAGTGCAGGGTAGGACTGCTGATTTCTTTTACTTCAGCACAGAAAAGAGATAGTCTTCATTCCAGTGGTTTATTCCGAATTAAATTTAGAATGATTCAGCATTCAAATACCTCATAGCTTTGTATCCTCCCCCAGCCCCACAAGAGTTTAAAGAAAAAACAAAGTTTGGTGTTACTTAGCAAAAAACTTCCTGACGGAGCATGAGCAGGGGGTCAAACTACAGAAGTGTACAGCAGGGTCATTTTCTTCATCTGCTCTAGTAAATTGCATTTCAGCCGAGGGGTCACAAGGAAGACTAGGAACCTTTTTTGTAAAGCACAAAGCTCTATTCACAGACTCTCCAATTCCCTGTCATGGTTTGACTTTGCAAAAAGATATACGAGAATCAGGAGCTAGAGGTTAAGGTGTTGCTGCAAATTCCTGCAGTTAAAAGGTATGGGGAGAAACGTTCCCTAAAAACACCGCCCACTAGAGAGTTTTCAAAACCAGCGAAATGACTAGACACATGGAAAGTTTCCATAGGGACGGAGAAGCTCTAGAAAAACAAAGCCACATCACTGCTGGACTGTGAAAGGAATAATAATGGGAAGAGCGAGGACCACGTGGGCTTTAAAAACTAGTTGTGGAGAGTCCATTACCTCAGTCCATTAACAATGTCCTTTGTTTTTCCAAAATAAATCTCATTCAGCGTACTTCTGATTTTGTTTTCCATGTCCTAGAAGGAAGGGAGACGTTAAATGGTTAAATCACTGCAGTTGTTTCTACTTACGCTCCCATGCGTAGCTCTTGCCGCTGCTCAGTTAAACTGCAGAGATACAAATACTTCCCATAACAAGGTTTGGCCAATTATATTCCCATATATAATCATTCTCTTAATCAGACATGTGCTCTCCCCACAAAACTCTTAATTAACAGTTATGCAATTCCCATTAATGTCTAAATTCAACTCCCTTTAGTGTCTGATGACCATAAATACCTGTCCAGGGCCACAAGAGGGCAGTTTCTGTACAAAGATATAAACCTTTTTTTTTGTATTCCACTGCAAATAGGACACTATTCTCTATCCCCGCTCTGTAATGCTTATCCACAACACAGAATAAACTCTTAGGTTCTGAGTTAGCCATTTAAGACCCATGAAGATCTTATGAAGTCAATTTGATAATCCAACTTGTTGTAGAGCACAGCAGCTATACCAACTTGTCTCCAGTTTCGGAAAGATATTGCCAACCAGCATTGATCCCTTCGCCCAGCTCCAGTTCAACCCAGTCAGAAACACTGGTCTCCCTTCCTTTGACCAAAAGGCCCAAATTAAATGTGCTTTATGCGTGCTGCTTTGGGTAGTCTGTTGAAAAGGATATTGTATGAACAGAGCAAGAAATTCTGCATCAGCAACCAAATATTGCTCCAGTTCTAATCCAGTTGAGGATACAGGACTGATAATGGCAATAACACCAAGCACTGTAAGGAGCAACTCTTGCACATTTAATGAGCACTTACTCCAGGCTGACATTTCTGCTAAAAGGGCAGCTCTGTATACTACAACATAGCTCTTAAATAATTCTGTCAAAAATAAGGACTGTAAAAATGACTGTGTGGGTGGGAAAATGTTTAGTAGCTCTCAGGAAATGACTATTTCATTTCTAGGAAGGTTGCTATTGTATTGACTGGGAGACTGTTTGCATGGGAGAAAGATGAGGAAAGCACCATTACAAACCATGCAGGGAAGGGCTTTTCACAGTTAAGAGCTACTACAAAGCAGCCGAGGAGCCTTAACCCAGACAGAGAAGAGTTCTGGGGAAGTTTAGTCCCGATACAAAATATGATTAGAGTTTAATACAAAAAGAAACAACAAGAAGTTTGGACATGCAGGGCAACATACGGGCAAAAAGTTCTTGGGAGACCACACCTGCTATGGCTCCAGTGTACATACCTCTACCAAGCGTCCAATATTGGCTATGTGTGGAGAGGAATCGCTCACAGTCTCGTCTTTCTCCATCTGGAAAAAAAACACGTGCAGCTGTAATGAAGAAATGGAGGTAGCAGGGGACACTGGCAGTTCCCCTCACTAACACTGGGGATGGGAGAATGAAGTAAAAGTAGAATTGTGGAGTAAAACGCAGCTTCATCCGCACGGTCAGATATATTGAGCATATGGTTTGTTAGCAGGTTGGAAACGCCCAGAGCTAGTGTTTCACAGAGAGGAATTGCGGAGCCAGTGTCACGAGAGCTCAAAACACCAGCCAACACAAGCTCTCTCGTGTGGAGCAAGCGATCTGAAGACTGGATGCCTCCAGATGCATGCCTCCTTCAAAGATTTCTCACTGCACTCCTAGTTCACCCAAAGTAACCCTATTGCCCCATGAGATCTGTTGGCACCAGCACCCACCCACCACCACTGCTTAAAAAACAAACAAACAAAAAACAGGTGGACATTACAGGATGGCCATTCATGGTCTATTATGTGACTGCACTAGATCCATAATACAGCATGCAAGTGTCCTTTGGTGGGGAACACAAAAGCAGTCCAAATCTGAAGCCACTAGAGCTGCTGATGAGGTGCACATGTGCATGGTGCTCAGTCCAACAGCTGGAATGCATCCTTGTGAAAGCAGCTGTTTCTTTTCATCTTCATCTCAGTGCTATCTGTAACAACTCATGGGGATACAGCCTATAATTTTCAGGATTTCCTAGTGATCTTCACCTTGGAGATTATTTTTCATCAGAAGTGGGAAGAAAAGAGTAGATGCCCTAAGCTGCTGCGTTTTGGGAGGGAAAGACCAGACCTCAGCCAGATTAGTGATAATGAAGCCTACTACCAGCTTTCAGCTGCTATGGATGAAGGCGCATGGGAACAGAAAAATCCCAGAAAACACACTGAGAAAACATAAGAGACCAGGAAATGCTTGGTATAGAAGGTTATTCTGCAGGGCACTCTCAGTTAACGTGATGTTTAACATGATGCTCCTGCAGCCAAAGACAAAATCCAGCCCTGATCTTAACATTATTGCTTTAATGAGCAAAATGCCCACATTGCCTTGTTCAGTGCTGAGTAAAGCTTGAACAGGTGACCGAGCAAACTGACCGAGACTCAAACCACCACTCCCCACCAAGAATGAGTGGGAGGCCACGTAGTGCAATGCCATGCTCCCTTCAACACATTTGGCTATGTCTAACGTAAAGCAAAATTCAGCTGTAGAACACAGCCAGCCCTATGTGATCTGTAACCTTGCGGTGCTAGTGAAAAGACTGGCTCCTCTGCCTAATTTAGGAGTTGAAAGTTCTTCTTACTAAATATAGACAAACTGCAAAACAATGAGCATCAATCCCAAGACAGGCAAGTGATACAGATGTGCTGAAACAGCATAACGGGGGAAAAAATGTGGTGGGAAGAGCACTCTTCAAAGACTTTCAATAATCCCACTGAATTCCCTTATCCATCTGTTGGCATCCTTCCCTCAGGGTCAAAGTCTGAAAACTGAGAGCAGCTACAGGTTCCTTCTAATAAGCTATGAGACTAACAAGCCTGAGGGAGCATGTCATTTAGTTGGAGACCTGAAGGCAAAAAAAATAACCTTACAGGCAGGAGGAAGGGGAACAAGCACATTTCATTCTTCCCGTAGATTAGAGAGTCGGATTGTTTACATACAATGGAGACGCGCTGCCGAGAGAAAGGGTCCGGTTTCAGCGGAGGGTGAATGTAAATCTGAGCTAGACAAACACACATGCATTATGGTGAGGTTGGGGACTATCAGCAAATCGAACAAATCTGGGGCACGGTGGGAGCTGGCACTGGCCGGTTTACTTCCCACAGGCTCCCCACCGAGTCTGCTCTGCACCTGGACAGGCCTTGCTTGCTGGCAAGCAGCAGAATCTGAAAATAGAATTATTTTTGTAAACCGTGTATTATTACGTCTCCGTAAAATCTGCTGCCAGAAGGAAAACATTTTTCTACGCTGTAGAAGCCCAGATGTTACGAGAGGCTGCTTTAATGGCGTTCTGAGTCAGTACACAGCCATGTTACACAAACAGACGGATTTTCCCGCCCCCCCCTTAAAAAAGGTACCTTCAATGAGCTATCGCTGTCAGGTTTGAAGAAAAAAAAAAAAGAATAAAAGCCTACAGCTGTTCTAAAAAGGGGGTGATTTGCTTTGAGGGGAAATTCCATTCTGTAAACCGATGTTAACAAGCAGCTCATCTTCCCACTGTCACTCCCCATCTGCTGATGAGCTCGGCCAAAAAAGCTAACACTCCAGAAAGCCAAGTCCAATCTACACGTCCCAGTCACTCCTCTCCCATCCGAGAGATATACTGGCTGGCTTCCTTGCCTCATTTCTCCAGCCATCTGCTACAAGTCTGGCTCCGAAGGAAGTTAACTCTTCTGGGTATACTAAGCTCTGGATAGCTGAATGGAGAGTTGGGATGTCTTGTACACAGAACACACCAGCTGTTTGCTGCTGGAGGAGCGCTGTCTGGGCTTGCTGCAAGTGTTACTTGCAGAAAAAGTGGCTATGAAAGAACTAAGCCGGATAAATGCTTCAGTTCATCATGAAACTGCCTGAAAACCCAAAAAAGATAAGGAAAAACATTATTGGCATTACTGCTGAGTTGATGACAACGTACATGGCTGCTCTGGAGATGGAGAAATACAAAATGTCCCCAGTAAAACCCAACCTGACTGGTTTAACTAAAAGGTTTGCGAGTCTCAGCTGATGGACAGAGTCAAGTGCTCACGTGGAAAAGAGGTGTGGAAGTGTCTGGATACCACATAAGAGGTGAAACTTGGCAATTTTCACCAAGTTTAATTTTAAATTTAAGCCAGATGCCTCAAAGCAAAATGTGAGGATGCTAATTTATACACCAATGCTACTAGTTTTACAGAACTCTACTGTAAATCTTTTCTGATCAAGGCCTGTAAACCTACCAAAAATTTAACTACCTGTAGCTTAGGTATTCACTTTCTCTTTCCTCCAAATTATATATTCTAAACCTTCAATTTCCTACTGGCTTCCTGTCAGCCTCCGTATGCTCTTCTGTGCTTCTGCACCCTTTCCCTTCTAACAGTACTACATGAATGGACAACAGAAGTCAAACACATTCATCTGAAGCAGAAAGAACACCCTGTGCGATCACCATTAAGTGAATCTTAACTGTTTCATGCACCAAAAACAACTGATTTAGTAAAGCAAGGCCAAGAGTGAGCACTTCCAGGAATGGCGGCATTTACTAGGAGGGAGTAACAAGGACTGTGATCATCACGGTTTCTAAAAAGATCTGTCTGGTGGAAGCACATTGTTCTACTCTTCACTTAGTCCTACAACATCTGGAAGTCAGTGGGATAGGTCTTTACTTGGAAGCTCAACTTGATGAAAATATATGACTTGCCTAATTGCAGAGTACAAGCCTGGGAGGATTTTCCTATTACGATAAATGGCAGAAAGCCTCTGTTGGTGTTTTATTGCACAACGATATATCACAGGGCACTTCTTTCCTGAACACAGGGAAAGCTCAGCTTGCAAAAGACCGGCCTTCATCCAGCATTGCAGACATTCCACCTTTACTAGCAAGGATTTCAACTCTAAAAAAAAAAAGTTAGCACACATCTGTGGTGCTTTAATCTGAAACCCCAGGCTACATTTCCCCTACAGATTTATATCCTCCCCTTCCCACACTTCCCGATGTAAATAAACCATAGCTCTGGAGCCAACTTTTTTCTCAGCAAACTGGCACTTCCTTGCAATGTTCAACCTCATTTAGGAAAAAACACACCGGTTCTTTGTGTGTCAGAGTCTCAGAAAGACACCTGTTGAGCCTTGCCTCTGAACTGGGAGCAAAGTCCTGTCCAACCAAGTGCCCTTTTCACCATTTGCTTGGAGCCTGAAGGTCCCACCTACTTTGCATAAAATGGAGCAGGGCTGTGCAGCTGCTCATATTTAAATCAAGTGCAGCCTACTGAAGTTGCATGTCTTTGCCCCCCCAAAAACAGAAGACCACCAAAAGCAACTGGGCATTTCCAACTATGTCAGATAGATGCAGCACAAAGATCTAGGCTTGGATGAGATTTACCTGTGTGTATTAGACAGGTATAAGAGCTGCCCCCTTAAACTTTAAGGTGGAGGTGGCATGATTTGCTTTCAGCTGTTTAATCCCTCAATCTGCCATCCTCAGTCAAGGCAGCCTGTATACAATCCCCCGATTCACTCTGTCCCTGTCCAAGTTCCAACCTCAGCCCTTGTATTTACAAAAGCCTGCCAGTGTTGGATGCGAAGCTAGGAGTTACTTCCTCCATCCTGGCCTGCACTGCTTCCACTCGGATCTCTCTTGAACAGCGCCCAAGTTTGTCTGTTGAACACAAAGTGCCTGGGACAGCATCCCTATTTATCCATTGATGAAAATAAAGCATCCCTGCTAACATTTCATGCACTCTGGGGGAAGGACTATGGTAACAAATCAACCTTTTCTCCTTTCAGTCCAGCGGAAACCTAGCTCTGTAATGTTGCAATAAATCAGGTGACTGCTTCTAGTATGTAAACAGATGCAGGAATACACGGTTAAGGATTAAAATACTACTACTGCTATGCAAATTCAATAGAAAGTTAATCTTATACCTAAAAAACCTGCTTCTGCACAGATTTGTGTCCAATGTAAAACAGATCGCATTGGTTTAATTCTCTCTGAGCTAAGTTAAAATATAATCAGTGGATCATGGGAACAGAGTTGGTCTTGAAGTGGTTAATTCAACATGTGAAAAATTTTAGTTTTTGATATTTTTCTCCAGCTCAAGTGGAGAGAAAAACCCTGTCACACACAAGCTGAGAACCCCAACCACCAATTCCAGAATAAAGTCCCTATTAAGACAGTTACTGCTATTCATTTCAAGGAATCAAGGTGTTTTGGTTTGCTCTTTCTTTTTCTTTTTTTGGATGGCTTTATAGCGTAACTCATGTATTTTAAACAGAAACGGGAGATTTTTTTTTCATTTAGATAGCCCCACATCTAAGAAAACGAGACAATTTACAAGTGCAAATTGCTATTGTGATACTGAGAGATGCAGACCTGCATCGTGTATTTAAGTACTGAAACCTTTAAAGCCATCAAGAACTCTTGTTTGGAGTTCAATGGATAGAAACAGGTAGGGCTTTCATGCACGCAGAGAGTGTGAATTAACAATGCCATTAAGTTCACAGAGTTAAATATTTTACCTCCAAAATAATCTAACCAGAACACACCATCCAAACTGTCCTAGATCCCACGGTTAGGATGCTCAAACAAGCAGTGACATGAGGAAAAACACCTCTAAAATAAGCATTTGAGAAGTAAACAGTTATTTCTCAGAATAAGTTTCTCTCTAAATAATGTATACACATTATTTAAAGAGAGAGCCCAATTTCCAGATCTGCAGTCTGATTCCATAGCAGAAATGCTTTAAGGTACTATTCCAAAGAGATGCTATAGAGTCTTTGCTTCTTTTTGGCTGGCTTCATCTGGAACAGAAATCTGGAGAAGGCTAGGACAGCTATTCTGAGACCTGTGCTCAGCTAAATGGAAGTGATAGTGGAAGATGCAGGGAGCATAGAAGGGTTTCAAAGGCAGCCCAATTCCCAACATCTAGATACCCAACAGTAACAGCAGTGCTGGGCTGACCACCTCAGCCATGGAGCAGGCAACAGAAATGGGAATTAAAAAGCAAGCATTTCCATTCTGAGTTGCGCATGCTCTGCACAGCACAGTACTTAAGGTGGAGACTTGTCTAGAATTTGTAGCAGCCACAGCTGGTAAATCAGGAGGCATTACATGAGAGGTTCTTCTGCTCCTGTTTCTAGCCATGCTAATTATTTCAGTTATCACTGAAGGGTACCCTATTTGCAGCAGGGAAAAGCTGAAATTGTTTCAAAACAATGGCTCTCCACACAACTCCCTTCTAAGGCTCTGAAAACTCCTCTCCATGCAACAAACCGAGATATTGTGAAGCTTGTGAACAATTCAAAAGGCCCCAGTGAAACAGGGACATATCTGCCATTCCTCTTTCCAGACGGAAGGTGGTCATCGACACTGCAGTATCTTAAATGGAAGGATGTCCAAAACAGCTGAGTTTATCCACAGAAAAACGGTTTTCAAAACTGTGAGCAACGACTCTAAAATACGTTCATGTATCTTAAAGATGCCAAATGGTAAAACCCAATTCAAGGAGGACTAAAGCACTCTTTTAATGGTGACTTTTATGGCAGACTGTGCAACAAACCTATCAAAGAAAATGCTGTTCTACATCAGAGCTGGAATGAACCCTCAAGGGTCACCTCCTTAAACTGCCTTTTCTCTATATTAAAACATTCTTAAATTCATTCAAGCTTTCCCTTTCTAACCCTTTTAAAATCTTCATCATTGCTCATCTCTGGATCCCCTCCAGTTTCTTTATACCCTTCTTATAATGCTGTGCCCAGAAAAGAGCACCGTACTCCAGCTCACAAGGCAAATCTTTGGCGTATGGTGTGAAGGATGAAGACTTTTATTTTAGTCGGGACTCTATCCCAGCCGCCTTTAAGCAAAATAAAGGCTACGTCTCTGAAACAAAAATGATCTACAAAAGAAACAGATCAAAAAGCAAACATATGCATTTTTCTGTACATCAACCCTGCGCACGCGGCATATCAGTTCAAGCGAGCCTGAAGACCAATTAACCATTTGCACTGGATTCTGACAAAACCACCAGGAAGACTACTAAAGTACTAAAGCTGAAAGTCTCAGGCCTGAAGCTAAATTCTCTACTTCAAGTTTCCATTGTTTGTGCAGAGGTTGTGCATCATTACCCTAGGGCCTTTTTTTTTTTTTTTTTAATGGTTACTTACATTGGAAGCAGGCCCCTGCTTTAATGCATTGCACATGAATTAAATGATCTGCTGTTAAAATGATGACAGAAGCATGAATTTCCTCGTTAAAGCCCAGAGAGTGAAAGTCAAACTAAACAAGGCTTCACAGTGCTGGCCAAGGTGTACAGAGGACAACCATTCTCAACAGGCTATTGTTTTCCTTGGCATGGCTGTCATGCACTGCAAGGCCACGACCAGAGTCAAAACCTTGGCCTCCATTTCACAGCTATGATTTAAAGTACTAGGACAACTCGCGATTAAATATTTGTCTGGGTCACCGTAACCCAGGCCCAATTGCTGTAAAACACTTAAAAATGGCATGCAAGACCCAACAACCATTTTCAAAAGCATATTTTTGCTTTCTGACCAGTTTGTGTAGATCAACCCAAGCAGAAGAAAAAAAAAATCCAGATCTATGGCAAATTGTCATTGCTGCAGTGGCAATGCAGGGGTTCCATTCTGCTCTGCGGACACATGCCCCTTTATTCCCTTGCCTGGCACAAACACTCACAGAAATATGAACTGTATCATTCATTTTAGAGTCTGCATTGTTCATTTTATTACAGACAATGTCCATCTTGGAGGTGCTCAGAGTGAAGCTACACTGGTTGCTGTCAATATCTCAATCCTCATCTATTCTTACTAATGCTTGTCAGAATAGTCTTAGGCACCAACACTGTATGACGGTATCCTACCTAGCAACAGAGTAATTGCTCGGACTTTCTCTGCAAAGGTTAAACAAGCTGCTGTGAAGAACCAGCCTTAAGAGAAGTCTAATGCGGTAGCAACAAAAAATTAGATGTCTATTTGGAGTGTAATTTTGTACTTGGTCCTATCTTCACATGTTGTCAAAAAGCAGTCAAGACAAGAATCCAGTCACGAACACAAGACACAGGATCGCTCTCATACGGCTGTGCGGTTTGGGATGGAGAAGCATGGAAGACAACATCTTTTTGACAGAACAAGGAGCAATGGTCTCAAATTGCAGCATGGGAAGTTCAGGTTAGATATTAGGAAATGCTCTCTCACTAGGAGGGTAGTAAAGCATTGGAACAGGTTATCCAGAGAGGCAGTGGAGTCTCCATCTTTGGAGGTTTTCAAGACCTGGCTAGACAAAGCCCTGGCTCGGATGAACTAGTTGGGGATGGGTCCTGCTTTGAGCAGGGGGCTGGACTAGATGTGACCTCCTGAGGTCTCTTCCAACCCTAATTTTTCCTATGCCACAACCTGATTTTGTAGGGCAGACAGCAGTGAAGTGAGCAAGTCTGCAAAAAGCACTGCAAATAGATTAGACTGAATGTAGACACACTTGTCTGGACATCAGAGAGGAGAGGGTCATAGGAGTTCAGGTACCACCACCCAAATGCAGCATTACAAGACTTGCATGGAAATCTAAATTCCTACTGAATTAAGCTTTTTCTTTCGGAGGCTTTATTGAGAAAACGTCTGCCATCAGCCAAAGTGCTCAATAACTACCTGGCACTCATTACAGCATTCCTTTTTCTACTGGACTGTGAATCCACCTGCAAAAATGTAAGTGTTTATACAACATGGTGCACATCAGAGATTTTAACCCAAACCAAGCCTTTTAGGTGCTACTGCAAGAGCAAAAATAGAAAGGCTTCTTGTGTGCCAGATAGGCTAGTGCTAGTGTACTGTAGTACCTGTCTAGTAAGGCTCCCTCCAAGGTTCATGGTACCGGAACCAGTTTTGTTAGTCTGCAGCCACAGCATCACTGTAGAGGTCAACTTGTAATGAGCAGTACGACCACTGGACTTCTCCTGAGGTGGGGGGAGAGAAGGTGCAGAGAGAAGTTAAAACTGAAAAAAAACTATAGGTAGCCAGCCAGGGACGGCCTGCCAGCAAAAGCAAGATGGAAATGTATAACCACAGTGGCACAAAAGCAAACATTTTAAAGATGTTATACACACACCATTTTCCTAAAAACAAATCTGGTTAGAGCAGTTTAATCCCCTCCTCCCCCGTGTGTTCCATTTTTACTACTGAATTAGTGATATTTATCAGCAAACTTGTAAAAAACAAACAAACCACCACACACACACACACACACACACACACACACATGCGGTCAGATGCACATAAATGAACATATTCTCAAGCCTTCTGGAATCCTTCTGATTATAGCCCTGACTTATCTGTCTCCAGATTGCTTCAGGGGATTTTCAAAAATTAACAAGAGAAAGAGGTTTACAGGCCCAATACAATATTGCATTGTTCAGCTGAGCACCTGTGCTTGTTAACTGTCTGGAATTAACTGGGTTTTGTTTTCATTTAAGAGTATCAGCTGCCCTTGAGGCATTACCTGAACTTCCACCACATGGATGGAATCCCAGCATCCCTTAATCTTCTTTGATCCGTCTCCAGCTTTCTTAATGAGGATCACACCAGCAAAGCCATGATCCAGATCCCAGAGGTAGACAGAGGAGACTCCACCTTCAAAATACCTGCAGGAAGAAAGTTAAAAATTGAGGAAGATCGAAGCCAGAGAGACTCAGGATGGACACACACACTTAGAGCAAATTTCAAAAAGACTGCTTGAGGGCATCCAAGATACCCAGGGGCTTAGCAATTCAAATCATTTTACAATACACATTTGTTCTAATAAAATGTGATCATACATTTCTCTCAAGGAGAATGAAAACTTTACATCAGTTGGTAATAAACAGCTAGTTACAGATTTCTACAGTACCTGAGCAAAACAATTCTTCTGATTCCAATTAACTAGAACAGCTGTTAAAAGAACAAATTACAAAACTAAGGTGAAAGTAAAGCTGAACTTTATAGCTTAGTTTTTCCTTGCCTCAGTACTGGGAGTCTGGATGTTCTTTATAGCAAGAAGTTTGCTAATTAAGACAAAAGGGAGCAAGTAAGTGGCTTTATGCTGCAGTGTGAAGAAAGCTGACTGTTTGATTTATTCCAATCAGAGTTTAATTGAAACCAATGTTTTTTGGAAATAAAGGACTACTGACTAGATCTAAATGGGTCAGTCTACTGGGAATGTGCTTGCAAGTTGGTATGCGACAAGGAGCAAATTAAAAAATGCTGACACTCTTCTCTTTGATGGTCAAAACAAAGTTTTTGCCAAACTATCAAAACTAGTATTTCTGTAGACCACCCCACCCCGGTCTGCTTTCTTTACATCTTCTGTATTGGGTCAGTCATGCACATGGTAGATGAATCATTGACTCTCACCTGTAAGCTTGGAGGATGGGAAGTGTAAGATGAACTTTTTAAACTATTAGTTGACTGAAGCTATCAGCAATAAGCATTGCAACAAGGTAACTCAGATTTCCCCTCTACCCCACCCTCCAGCCAAGCAAGGAGCTGTAATGAATCTCTCTCTCTCTCCGAGCAGATGACCTAAAAAGTAAGACTATTTTCCCCCAACCTCACAAAAAACACAAAGCCTCAATTTTCCGGGATAACACAGAATTTATCACAGTTCCTCTAAATTTTGTACAGGCATGTCGGTCTCTCTCAGCTTCACTGCTGACAAACATCTCCGTTCGCCATCTCTTAGTCATGAGTAGTGGTGCGCACAATCATTCCAAACTCCTGATTGTTCATAATCAAGAACAGTTGGATTTTAAGGCTACTTTTTTTGTTGCAGGTGCAGCGGCCAAAAATGTTGAAAGACAAGGATTCACGTAGCTGTTGAATTCTAGTTAAGATGGAGAACTCCTATGCTCACGACATTCACTTGTAAATGCACGTAATAGCTGAAAAATGTGCCTGGAAGAAACCAAAAGCATAAAAGTGCAGGCAGGCTAGGACAGAGGTCAGCACCCTGCAGACGTGGGGCTTCAGCCGTGGGACTGCTCACTGTGCTGTGGGTCTTAGGGCCCGTTCACCCACCTCTGGATCCGCTCCAGCCCACAGCTGCAAAAGGTGAGTGAAGAGGCTGTTTGGGCTACAGCTCTCAGTAGGCAGAGAAAGAAAGCCTCTTGCAGCTTACAGTTTTTCACCCTCAATATAACACCTTTTGAGCAGAGCGCTCATTAACAAATGGTTTCGTACTGCTCTTCCTCAGCAGAAAAGGAAAACACCAATCTATGTGAAAACGGACATTTGTCAACTGCACTCAAGGTGCTACGCAAGGCAGATTTTGGATACAGGATTAAAACGTAGGGAGAATTCTAACAAGGGAAAGCACTCTTAGAAAAGGGAGGATCTAATGGGACCTCAGGTGCCACACACGAGTATGGAAAGAGAATTTATTGGAAAGAAATGCCGTGAGATCCAAGCAAACCTATCTGCACCGTGCAGCCCACAGCTGCTTTTATTCTGAACAGGCAGCAATGAACCCTGCCCAAATCTACACTTATGCACCACTATGCCGAAGAATGCTGAAACCAGGGAGTCGGCGGTAGCTTGGTCATAACTGCACAACAGCAATGTCTCTTTTCTAACAGGCGTCCATCACTATTCACCAGCGAGCACAGACTTGGCATTTAGTAGCAAACAGGCATAGCTCTGTCCACGGCATTTCATTATCTGGTGATATTACCCTGATATTACCCCTGCTAGAAATGAAAAGCCTTGGCAGGCATAAGCCAACATAGTGCTGGGTTACAGAAACCTTCTACCGTGTTCAAGAGCAGGCTCACTTTTGCACTGATCAGAAGGCACAAGTTCCAGCCTGACTGACACTTGTTTGTAGAAGAGGGCAGCAGGGCTCAAAGGTTAGGGAATAAGCACAACCCTCTACCTTCATAATAAGTGTGGTACAAAAATCACTCAAACGGAGCAGGCAGTCCATGAGAATACAGTGGGGCATACAGACAGTTTCCCCATTACACATTTTATGAGCATGAAACATTAATTAAGAGAGGAGCTACAACAAGTTTCTTGGAAATTTATTATTACCTACTGTACTTTGATCCCAATGACATGAAACAGGAAAAAAATATATATTTTTTTTTTATGCGGTTCACATTTATGAGATTTTACATAAAGGCTTTTGTGGGTATTTTAAGAATGTGCTAAAATGTTGTCTGAAACCACATAAAACCATCTGAAGAACCTCCTGCCAGAACTAACAGAACACACATGGAAACACTTTAACTAGCCTTTGTATACTTAATGAATCAAATATAGTATTAATATTGTTTTAAATACTAACATGCTATTTCAATAAAGTTCCATGGTCAGAGCCAGCTTAGCCAGGTTGAGACCTAATAACAATGCACACAACTGAATGCAGTCGCCTTTGAGACGTGCTGAATTTCTTGCATCTTCCCCAAAGCATCTATTACTGGCTTTTGTTGGCTAGTTTCCTGATTAGTTGGACATCGGGTCCAATTCAGTCTGGACATTCCTACATCCTTATGCAAATTTGGTGCCTCCCTCAAACTTCCCAAAGGAGAAACATCTTTTAAAAAAACCCCAAAACACAAACAAACCATTAACAGCAGGGAACTCGGCCTTGCTCTGTTGAAGGGGTGGAATCTCACCAGATTGCAGCTGGCTTTAGAGCAGTGCAAATTAGCAATATGACAATAAAACCAAAAATTAAAAAAAATAGCCTATTGGTTGCATTGGCCAACCACTTCCCTGTACTGGAGATCAAAAGGCCTAGGCCAGTGACGCACATCCCAGCATTGTGGAGGATTCGGAGGGCAACCAATGTTCAGTAATGACTTTTGGAACAGCTGCTCTGAGACTTGGGTTTCTGGAAACATTTACTACACATAAGAGTTTGATCCCTGGAGTTACTTAAGAAGCAGCAGGTCCAATATCATCAATAACTCCCTCCCCCCAAAATTCAGGAGTAACATGTCATTTTTCATGGGAAGTCGCTTCCAGTTTGAATGTCACAGTCAGATGCACAGGACTTACACCCATGACTTCAACCACAGACCACCTGGAAAAAGCCTTTTAACACGCACACAAAAAGGCAGTCACATACCAAACTGACCTACTTTATATGTGTGAATATAAAAGAAAATATTTAAGCTAAGAGCGATCCAAAGCTTTATGAAGTGTTTGAAGTTTAGGCGGGTGGAGACACAGGATGAAAAACTTGTTTAAAGAACTCAAGATGTAACCATGAAACAGAACTCGGGCTTTGCCAGGATGAAGTTATAAATTCAAGAGGGACTTGAGAGGGGCGGAAACCCACCCTCCCTTCCCACTTCCCAGCAACATCTCAAAAAAAAGAGGACAGGTCAACTAGTTTACATTACCATGATTAGTAATGACACACTTAGGTTTCCAATGGCACCATTTCCCACAACAATACTTGCACCGAATGCCAGACTAATACACTAGGAAAATGAGTTTATACCACACGGCAATAAAAACAGAATGACGGCTCTGCAGCTCACTAAACCCAAGTCACTTATCCATAAAAACACTCATGCATTTTCCAGCAGGTACTCCAGTGCCAAAGACAGCGGGTGGGTTTTTTGTATCTGGCTTACAGCTCTTGCAACCCTAAACCACAAAAATGTGATGCTAAGTACCAATACCTGGAATTACAGACTGGTTTATGAAAGCCTTTGAAAATGTTAAATGGTGTTTCAGCTTGGTTATGGTAAAAAGTGGCACTACCCCGTTTTATTCTTCTAGAGAATTATATGGATACTTCTTTTGACCGTGGTATGTAACAAGCAGTTATTGGGTGTAGAGACGTCTTGAAATTTAATCGATGCAGACAGTATTCCTCTGCAGATTAATTACAGCTATACCTGTTAAAATCACCATGGGGACCTCTGTTTTTTGGTAGCTCTAGTAAGTGCCTTCGATTTCACTGGTTTTGAAGGCAGAGATTTTGCTGGTGGTTAGGGCAGCTGACCACATACCAGCAACAAGTTAAATAGAAATTTTCACCACTCAGTCAGAAGTGCAAGTGAAGAACAAAGAAAGCAAGATGTTTCGGCAAGGGAAGAGATGCTGCCAGGCCATTTATTCAGATCGACTTCATCCTACTTTTTCAAGCCTGGAAAAAGCCATCACGGCAAAAAGCAAGAGCTTGAGGCCATCCTACCACTGACATCTTCTCCATCCCACACCTCCAGCATGAGAGAATTCAGAATGCTTGATCAACAAAAGCAGAGATCAAAATGTACAAAACAGTCCGATACAAGGAACTACAGCAAAATTATATAACACCTTTAAAAATAAAGGTATCTATCTCTATCTATCTAACCTTTAAAAATAATCTATCTATAGATCTACATCACTATAAAATATAGATCTCTCTCTCCAAGATAGATCTATCGATACAGCTCTAGATAGCTACATACAAACGCACACTATAATATGCCTAACCAATATATAGTTGGGAGGAGGGTGTGCGCGTGTATAAAAAAAATGTAAAATAAAAGCCCAACTCTCTTTTTTCTTTTACTAGTTTGAATGGAAACAAATTAAAATTCCTTTCTCCCCTGCCTCACCTCTTTCACACCCCATCAGCATACCCACAAAAAAGTTACTTGAGGATGTTATTCAACAACTTAAAACAAACAAAAAACAACAAAAAAACAAAGTAGGATATTTGCACACTCAGCCCAGCTGTTTTTCACCACAACTTAATGAACACATCCGCAAATATGCCTGTGGACTCTCTACAGGTATTTTACAGAAATTCTTTCCAGCGTACACAGGTGCAACAATCCCTTGAGCAAACATACCAATCAAATTAGGTATGTGCAACTTCAGTACCAGTTACACTTAAAAGTGCACATCTGGACTGCGGCTGGATGACTGAAATTGCAAGGAGAGCTGTAAAAGAGCAGTAATTCTGCAAACTAGGAGAAAAGGATCCACACAATGGCAGCCAGACTGCCAAATCTCCCAGAACCGTTGGATTTTGTGCTTTTGGTACCTCACAATAGACAAATAATACCACCACACAGATTTCCCAACTGTCTCATTGTTCATAGTATTTTGAACTTTAGTGGCCAAAGTCTCTTTGAGAAGCCACCTGGAGACAAGTACCATTGGCAGAAACTGCCATCTTGCAATACCTGGGGCCGTCTTGTAATGTCCAGTTGTAGAACCGGCTCATTAAACAGCAAGAGGTAGCAACAACTGCTTGTAAGCCTTTCACCTCCATGTAACATTTTGCTCTATAAAAGGCAGCCTTTTTTTAACTAAATCTGTCAAGGTTTGATTCTGCAAACTACAGCTGCAACCTGGCTATTCCAAAAAGGAGTGGGAGCATACTTTTGAGACTACCAAAAGATTTTGGGGCCACATTTCTTTCAGGACCCTAAAATTGAGTGGAGGAACTTCTCCTTTCATCTAGGGGAATTAACAGAAGTATAATGCAAAGTTAGGGACCTTTGTTAAGCTGTTTTGTAAGAGTACAGAAAGACGCTGTACCTTTTCTAGATCCTACCTCTCCTAAGAGTGCTTTCCTTTTCATAATTCTCCCTTCGTATCAATCCTACATCCAAAGTCTGTCATCCTCTGATAGAAATCAGACCTGGAACCAGGCCTTCCAAATCAAACCAGACTGGATAATTCAGGAGTACCATTGTCTGCTCCATCTGTTATGAACATGGGAGTGGAGGACAACTCGTGTTGCTGCTGTGTGGAAAGATACAATAAGCCTAGAGTGAGGTCTCAGCAAATCCACCAGCCATTCAGCTTTACCAAATGCCATCTTCTCCATACTTGCACTTGTCATCTATGAATATTTTCTTCCCACTGGAAGCATAAACTGAATATTGAAATGTATTTGGCAAAAGGAGAGCCTAGAACAACATGAGTCTGTGCACTAGTTATTCAGTTTTTATTGAAGTCTGTGCTAAGTGCATATTTCATTTATGATATACAAATTCTTACATCATGTCTATTCTTAACCAGTCAGGCTACAAGATTAAAGACTTTCTCTGGAGTTATCTTATTTATTCATTTAAAACAATATACTTTTAAGTATATTGTGGGGGAGGCAGAGACACAGAGTGCAGCTTTTCTATCATCACTGCAAGAAACTGGTTTGGAGAGGAACCTCTGGATCAAGAACAGGCTAAAACATGCATGCGAAGGGTAACTATGAACAGCAACACAGTGATGCATGGCAGTCCTATGGCACATGCACAGTCAATTGTGTTAGGTCAGTTCTTCAGTGTTGTAACAAGGAAGGTGGCATATATAGACTACAAACACAGAAGATCTTGAAACCCAGCTTAAAAAAAAGTTAAGTTGAGAGAATTCGGGGAAAAGAACCAAAACCAACCATGAGGCAGGATGCATTGATTTCAAAAGAAAAATTCAGAACTTAGTACTTATGTCCTATTTAGGAAGTGGCTGAGCAGCAGAGTGGGGGGTGGGAAAGCATAAGAGCATTTACAGATAGAGTGAAATACCAACAACAGAGCATTTCTGCATGGGGAAAAATATCCCAGCAAACAGCAAAAACAAGAGAAAGGCAAACAGAAAATTTGTGCAACTATTACAAAAGGTTTTGTATTAGCGAAGTGGAATGGTTTCCCTGGGAAGTGGCAGAAAACCAGTTATTGCTAAAGTCCATTAACTGACACTAGGAATGTGGACTGTGAGGACAAATGTTGCACAACCAGCAATGACCTCTTAACTGAACCTCTCCCAATGTTCAGATTTTGTAACACTACAGATAGTACAACATGGGAATCCAAGGGAGAGAAGAATTGCTCTAATGAGAGTCAAAAGCCTCAAAAGACAAGTCAGAAGGGAGTCTGCACACTGATGGACCAAAAGTGAAGCACTAGAGAAAAAAAAAAAAAAATCTGATCCACAGCAACTAAATCTGCGTCTCATTTGACTCCTCTTCTAAACTCACCCCAACCACTGCCAAGGGGTCTCCTATTGGACTTTGAGCTGGCTACAGGCAAATGAAGTAAGAACCCCTACCCAGCCCCATCTCACTGCATGCTCTCCTCTCATCTGAAAGTTGCTGGTGTAAACATTGTGTTTTAAATTTTATAAGCATGCAAACATTAGTGACTTGCATCTTGGCAATTTAAGCCAGTCTTATGAGTCCTCATCTTGTACTTATCAGTCGGGCCTGGAGGCAAAAGTCTCGTGGATGACATAATCCTGATGTCACACCCTATTGTGCAAAGCCCCAGCCAGCAGTGGGATGGAAAATCAGGTTTCCTTAGTGCTGGGATGCATAACAAATGCATCTGGATTCAATCTGCAGAGCCCTTGCTGTGAAAACCACAGTAACTATCATGCCCTAAGAGAAAGCCATCACAAAGGGCTAGTAACCATTAATGAGGAACAGTGAGCTAATGGCAATAAAGTTACTTCAAAGCTTTCCCTTGGTTTGCAGTTTGGACAAACTGGGTTTACATCTACACCCAGACAGAACGCTTACATCAAGTGCTCACAGCTGCCTAATCACTTTGAGGATTGAAAGTTGCACTGTAGGCTGCAGCCATCTGAGCTTCAGTGACTGGTCCCCCATGCACAGATGAGGGCATGGGGACCAGTAGTTCATCTGTTAAAACTACACACTAATTATGCCTCTGACACCTGGTAACATGCCTTTTAACATGTTTAGCGGAATCCAATCTGGTCCATATACCAACCAACACAGTTGGTTAAACACACAAAATATGAATACTGCTGGTAGTGCTCCAAATGAACCAAGTATTTTCCATGCACGAAAGAACCAAACTATCCCCCTCCCCTCCCCAAATGGTTTGTAGTCTAAGGACCAATGCACCAGGTAAAGGAAGTGTGCAAGCCACTGGTATTCAGCAAGCATCACAAGTGAGCCAAGTCTGTAGGAGACATCCATCCAGTGCACGCTGACACTGCAAGCAAGTAGCAAGCAAGATATCTGCCCTTTGAACAGGGTAGGTGGACAAGGGCCGGAGCCATGGGTAGAACGAAGGGGAGGCCCAAAACAGAGCAGATAAAGATGGGAGGGGAAAGTCTTTGAAGCTGGCTACAAGACAATGAACAGGCACCGACAGCCAAGTCAGAGAGATTCAAAGAGGTGGTGCTGCACAAAGTCATCAATAATAGTAAATGAAGCCCATATAAAGGAATTAAAATGAAGGCAGAGTTGACACACTAGACTCCAAAAGGAAAGGTAAGATGTTAACCCCCATACATCAATGGGATTTCCCTGTTGTTTGTGATCAGTAGCCACCTGAATCCATGTAAAAGAAAGCTCTTGTGCCTGTGCACATCTTCAGATCAGACTGAGGGAATATTATTGAAGCAATCCTTTTTTTTTTTTCCCCCCTCCTTTCATCTTAAGGAAGGAGTTATTGCTCTTTCATTTACACCCTACCCATTCTGCAATATTATCTGAAAGACGGGTGTCATCATTTGTTTTAATACAAGGACTTTCTGAAGCTCTAACTCCGCTGCAGATATAATACAATAAAATAACACGAGGAGGTATTTCCCTCCCCCAGGCACTCTCCTAGTCTTCCAAAAAGACATCACATGCTACCAACAGTGATTTACTCTGCCTCTCAATTTAACCATCTAAGAAACGGGTTCAAGACTTAATTTGTTACCTGTAAAAGTACTTTGAGTGCCTTTGACAGAAAGCACGATGAACTATTAGACAGCAAATGCTTGAAGAAACATGGCGACTAAGATGAGAACATTTTGTGGTTTTCTTTGCCAGAAAGAAAACATTAGTAAAAATAGGACTTAACCCAAGAAATTGAGAGGTAAGGAAAAATGTCCTCCAAGGTGGATGCCAGCTCCCATCTTGCTGATGCAGTCAAACCTGCCAAAATACGCCTTCATGAAAAACATCTTCTAGAAAGAAACAAAACCAGAGGTACCCCTTCTGCAGGGAGGAATTAAAGCATTGATTATCTTTAATCCAAAACAACAGAACATGGAATGTAATATAGATTGATTTATCTGGACTCCCTGGTCCTCATTACGCTTTGATTTCAATCAACTGCACATACGCACATCAACTTAAGGGCAATAAATTGTAACCACGTGTTTGAAGGCATTATCTGCTCAGTGTGGGAAGAGAGTGCCAAGGATCTAGCTGAATGGGATATGTTAGACTCCATATGGGAATAATAACTTACTGAACAAAAGCATACCAGGGCCCTAGCTTTAGGCAGTGTATGAGTTAAACCTGGCAGCAAAAGATCAAAACTAAAGTTCCCATTTGGAAGTCATGTGCATGTCTGTTAACGACATGATTTTAAGAACATTTTATTTTTGTTCCTTGCTTTGTATCTTCCCCAGATTGAATATACTATAGACCAAAATTACTTCCTCTTTGACCCAAACCGAGTTCAGCTCCAGTCTCCAAAAGTAAGACAACGTAATCCCAATACTACCGACCTAACATGAGGTTCCCTCCTGCCACTCCTCTTCCCCTGCTTCAGTTTTCTTAGATTTGCAAAGTAAAAGATGCACCGGCAACTGCTTGAAGCATTTCTGTAAAAGTGGACTTTAAGTGAAACAGAAACACTAATATGAAGACTTTCTTGGATAAGGACAAGCCATAATGTATTACAAATATCTGAAAAATATGAATGGCAAAAAGCACAATTAAAAGGAAGTAACGCTGAAAAATTATGAAAGGTTAAACCGCATTAGGAAGACGTCCAGGCACAGAAAGCACTTTGCAACTGGGATATTGCTTGTAGCCATGTTGGTTTAAGAACATAGGCAGAAAAGGTTCTTTGGGTAAATCCGATATTTAGTTGGTCTAATAAAAGATACTAGATTTACCCAAAGAAACTTGTTTGCAAACTGGAAGACTTTCACATTAGTGGAGGACTGGCCACTCTTGGAGTTATTTAACAACAGACTGGACAAAACACCAGACACATGATTGTAGGGACCAAGTCTGAGGACTCCATAGCCTAACGGCCTCAAGCATCTATGGCTCTAACCAATTCATTACCAAACCAAATTCTCCAAAGCGCATTTCAGAGTGAACTGCTGTCCAATGAATTGCCAGCATATATTTTAGGCAATAGAAAAAACTTAAGGCTACCACCCATGACCACATGAGGAGATGAGCGTGCGCACACACGCATTAGATTATATCTAGATCTATATATTTTTAAATAAGAAGCACCAACTGCTGCCCTTTAACAATGCCCTCTCAGCAGGTGTTCATTCTGCTGGGCAATAACTAAATAGGTTCTGATAACTCACTAATGTAGATGGTTTATTACCCCACCTGGTTACAGCGGTAATCTAAAAGCAGCTCTAGGGTGTGGGCTGCACAGTAATGACTAAGAAACCCCCAAGCAGCCAAGTCAGTGGAGAAAGTCTGAGCTGAAGTTTATACAGTATCATGATTAATAAAAACCAAACCCCAACAACGGGGGACTCTGGACTCTACTTTGTGGGGACTGTCTGACAGCAGCTTGGGAATGACACCGTCTCACAAACTCATTTCTCATTAAAACAACAGAAGTGTGCATCCCCCCCATCCCAACTCCAGCAAGAGGCAGTGGAATAATCAGTCCAATATTTCTTTTGAAGCCAGGGAATGAAGTATATGCCATGTGAAGAGAACTCCAAGAAGCTAAAGCTTGCAAGGCATCACTTTGTTCCAAGTCAAGAAAGGCTTTTGCTTTTTCTCCACTCTATTATTTTGGCCTGCAGTCTCTGGCCTACAAACTCAGGCAGAAATCCATTGCACTCTGTGACAGCAACAGTTTCAGACGACTGCTTTTAGCAACAGAACTGGAAAGCCAAATTTTGAAAGGACTGAAAAATATGATATGGAATTTGAGTTAATGATGCCCGAGAAGAGACTCTCCTCAGTGCTCAGTTCCCGCTCAGTATCAGAGATCATTTGGCAGTAATCTGTATTTTCTTGCACCCATCATCTGTAGTAGGATTCATGGCATACACGGCTTTTCCTATTTTAAGTCTTCTGCACGACTGATCTTAATTCCCTCACTTTGGAATCAGTAATGAAGCAGAACATTCTGTACTTTCCGTATTTGGGGGCTGTAAATAAAGCAAACCAGCAGCCTGGAAGGCTGTAAGTATAAAGGCAATGCAATAACTCCAGAGTACTTCAAATGATGAAGATACAGCAAATCCACAGACTTCTTTCAGCAAGACCCAGTGTGAACCTTCGCTGGGGAAGTGAAGTCACTTAACTGCCTGGGGAAACAAACATACTGAAGCTTGCATTTCTGCTTCTCTCAAATTAAGACAAAAAGTTCTACTTGAGGTTTCAATTTTGCTAATCATCATGGCTAATGTAACAAGTGTGTCATCCCTCTGGCACAAACATAACAGTGTGACTGTTTCAGGTTGCACTTTCAAGTACTGCATGCAATACCTCTACAATACACTCAGCACCTGATGCAAATTGAACCAGAGATGCTTACTTGTCACCCCAGCAGTTCAGGGGCTCTCAGCCTCTTTGCTTACAATGCCCTGTTTACAACCACAGTGCAAGCAATGGCAAGATATCCCTTATTTACTAAACAAAAATTGCAGAGTGAAGTGTAGGTAAAATATGTCTCACTAGCAATGAAGGACTTGTCTCTCCAGGTCAGGCCCAGCACACTGCAGTGGGGAAAATGGAAGTTTCTGCAGCTGAATTCAAAAGTTATCCAAAGTGATCATAAGAACCTAGGACAGGATCAGACCAATGGTCTATCTAGTCCAGTAACCTGGTCTCCAACAGGGGCAGAACCAGATGCTTTAGAGGAAGAGCACTGAACCAGATGTATCTAAAGCAATCATTATGTTCCCTAGCATCCATCATCGTTGGTTTAGAGATGCCAGAAGCTACATCTCTTCACTGTTTAATAGCTATTAATAAGATTTATCATACTGGAATGTATCTAGTCCAGGGCTTCTCAACCTTAGCCTCAATGAACCCCGCAGAAAGTGCCAGCTCTTAGTTTTAATCCCCCGTTTAACTACAGGAAAATAATAGTGCAATTCTGCTGCTGAAAAGAACTCAGAAAGATCATAACAGGTCAAAATGCGTTGACACTATTTCCTATTTAAAAACCCCGGGGGGGGGGGGAGAATCTTGGGAATCACATATGTATACCTAACAGGTTAACACTGTAAGGCACCATGCATCACCCTTGAAAGGATCAAGGCACACGAGGGTGCTATGGCACCATGGTTGAGAACCACTGGTTTAGTCTCTCTTTGAACTTGGCTACACTATCTGCCTCAGCCTCCTGCGGTAATGAGTTCCACAGGTTAACGATGCGCTGCACGGCAGAGTACTTCCTTGTGATCTAGCATGGGAATTGCACCAGTATTTTCTGCAGTAAAAGTGAGGCAAAGAATTCATTTAGCTTCTCTGCTCTGAGTGCAACTTTTTGCACTGTGGTCATCACCAATTCTCTCACTGGCTTCCTGCTTCCGATACAGCTGTTAAAAGTTTTTATTAACTTCAGCAAAGTTATTATTAATATATAGTATTTTTTGCCCGATGCTTTTTTGCCCTGCCTTATTTCCCTTTTTATATCTGACCCACCAGAGTATATGAGCATCCCCATTTTCCTCATTTGGGCACACTTTCCATTCTTTGAAGGGTGCCTTTTTGCCTTGGATGGCCTCCTTACCTCTGCTATTACGCCACACAGGGGTTTTATTGGACCACTTGATATTCTTTTTCATTTGCGGCATACACTTTTCCTGAAGCCTCCTGAACCCTAATCAGAGTCACCAATGCATTTAATTTAGCACAAATGTCCTCCTCGAAAAAGACACCCATCATTTCAGTACAAGGCACAACATTCAAGACAATCACCGATCTACTCTTTTCTTTCTGGGAAGTGGGTGGAGAGGCAGGGGGGAAGAGGAGGTGGGAGGAAAGGAATGGGGGAGTAACACATAATTCCAAACCTGGCTTCAAATATATTTTACAGTGCTGGGAAGTCTCTTCGTGGTCCAAGCATTTAAAAACTGCACTGCCCCGATATATTTGAACTGCTGCATCATTCAGTGCAGACGTGTTACAAGAAAACAAAAGAAAACAAAAAAAGAGAGTCAGAGGAACTAGTGACACCTTTAGTTAAATAGTGCATGAAACCAAAGCTACGTCTGACTTTCCAGTGGGCATACACATCATTAGTTTCCAGCCATAGCAGACCGCAAGAACTGCCTCACAGCAACTGCCATCTTGTTCTCCTTTCAACGCTCCGCATTCTCAAATCCCCACGTGGTTTTGGCAGCTGTTTTGCTGATAAGTGCTAGAGCCAGAAACCAATATTTCTACTTTCTGCAAGCTTGGAATCCTAGCTCGCAAAGCAGTGTGAACTGCTCACAAACTACTAAAATCATAACCAACCAGAGGAAGAGACAATGCAGTAATTTTTTATTTTTTTTTTAAAGACACTTTTTCAATTAATTAGGAATATGTTCGCAGGACTAGTAAGCACCAGTTAGAAGCATCTACTCTCTCCCAACTGTACAGTTGGTCCAGTCACAGCTGATGACCTGCAGAAATCCTTGCCTTTCATTTTCCCTGGACCAAAGCTAAAGCACTCCTAATCTTCACTTGTCATTTTCTATCCCCTCAAGTTAGAAACCCCTGAAGAAGTGCCCAGTGCACTGAAAGTACTTTCTCCAAAACAACCTAACACATTGAAAAATGAAAATGTGATAAAGAATTTGCATTCAAACTTTCCTTTTGACTCTGTGGATTCTAAGCCCCCTACTATCCTGCACTCCAAACATGTTAAAGCAGATTCACCTTCATATTAAAAAGGAAACCATCATGCGTCGCTTTCTTCATTCATCACAGTGCAGCCAGGATTTGACAGCACAGTTGTATACCTGGTTAATAGTATATTTAGAGGTATGGACCAACAGAGACAAGCAGCAGCTGCTATACAGTAACTGTTGTACCACTGCAGGATCATGCACAGAAGTGAATTAAAACTACCTTTAGCAAAATCTTGTTCTCACCCATCAAACTGTCATTTTTCTGGAGAACACTTGATGGACATCTGCCTTGGGATATGGTTTTCCGATTCCTACCCCCACCTCACCCAAAAATTAGTTTAGGGAAAAAAAATACACAGCTTTGCCAATATTTCAGTCTTCCAACTATTTCACTGATAAACTTATAGTACCTTTAGGTGGGGGTTGGAACAAATATGTGAAACTTCAAAAGACTACTTTTTGAAATCCATTTTTGGGGGAAAAGATGCATATATATAGCACAGCAGATGAGAGCAGAATGAGCAGAGAAGACGCTGCTCCCTACAGATGCCAGATTGTCAAGTGTCTGAGTGTGTACAAACCACACACACACACGGATTTTTTTTTTAAATATTTGGAAGGAATCCAGCAAAACCTTTACTTTTTGCTTGCATTTATGTTTAAGTATAGCTCTTTATCAGAGCTAGCATCTAAAACTGTTTTTTAATCAGGATTCTGGCAGCATGCACAAGCTAGAAGTTTGCTCACGTTTTTATGGTGGTTAGAAATTCCCAGTAAAAATAAAGCCCCCTATTGCGCATGCTGTAGTTCATGTTTCAGTCTGCAACGTACATGAGCCTTGGGAAAGTAATCAGATTGGGATTTACATCCCAGCAGTGACTAAAGAAAAACCATGGTCTACACAATCTGGTCCCAACTTTTTGTAATAATTAGTTACTAAGAAAATTATTTGAATTTGTTGCCATTACATCTTTAAAAGAGATGCTATCAAATGTATTAGTCCTAACACTCCACCTTTTTCCTCCCTATGTGTCCTCTTAATTCCCACTTTAAAATGTGTGGAACAAAAGGGAATAAAATAAGAGCTACTATTTATAAGAGAACTGGCCCACCTGGACTGACTGATGACACAAAAACAGAAAACAAGTTATTGCACTTGACTGCCAAGTTTTTAATGTAATTCCCTCTCTGCTGGTATGAAAAATATCCAACTCTTATACAGCCCTTTCCACTGATACATCTCCAAGTGCTTTACAAAGGAGACGAGCATTTTATCAGATGGGGAAAATGGACACAGATGAGCTATTCTGCCCAAAGTCACCCAACAAGTCCAGTAGCCAAGTGAGGAAGGGAACACTAACTCCCTGCTGTAGGATCTGCTGTTTGGAGATATGCAAGGTGTCATAGAACAACCCTTACACAAAAAGCAATGGGGAAACAGCCACACACGACTTAAGCTTCAGCACACCTGTGTGTACTATTTTAGAGTAGAATATACATTTAACTACAAGTTTCTTTACACAGTTCATTTTCCTCAGATGTTGAAATGGGTTTTTTTTCTTTTTTTGGTTGGGTTTTTTTGGGGGTTTGTTTTTTTTTGCGAGAACACCATTTAGGAGTGCTGAGCGCAAGTGGAGAACAATTGATTTAAGGACAAAGCTCGCCAAGATCAATAAGCACACAGGGTCATTTCAGAGCAAGACTGCAACTGAGGGAAGAGGGAGGGGAAGAAAGGGGAAGTGCCTGTGCACAAAAAAATGGGCCAGGAAAGAACTCTGATCTCTTATGCCCTTCAGATTTCAGCTTTTGCATCATCTGCCATATTTGAAAATGCTTTCCTCTAGTTACAAACTTAAAGTACAGCAGAAATGAAGCAGCCTTTGGCAACCCTTCTACCTCCTGCAACGTACTGCAAGCCATTCTCAAAGGCTGTTAGTAACGACGTTTCTTAGACTCCCCGTTTGTGCCGTTATGATGTGCAAATGAAGAAAGCAAAGAAAGCAGAGAGCTCTGAATGGTAGAGCTGACATACAAGTCTCTGTATTGGTCGAAGGCATTGTTGGCTTCCACCTCCAGCTTGCGCAGGCGGGCAGATGGCATGGCACCGTCTTCCAGAGGAGGATCATATTTGTTACTCCACGGTGATCTGTGGGGGAGGCAAGAAGAGAGAGAAAGAGAAGCTTAGACAATTGAGACAAACTCTGAAAGGCTTTGAAAAGGGCAGGCCCGAACCACAGATGTTTGAACTTTCAAGAAATGCTATTATCAAGGAGCATTAATCTGTCAGAACCTGGTCATAAACAGCCATTTTGAACATTGACAGCAAAGGGACTCAGACTCCTAAAAGTTTATTGCTTCTAGCTTTCCCCATGGATTCCCTCTTATCTTTGTGTTTCCATTATACCTATAATTGTTTTCGGTTTCTAATTCCTTTAAAAAAATGCAACCCAACCTCCCCCCCCCACTGCTCCCAGCTCTAAGTTAGAGCTTCAGCTATTAAAACTGTGCATATTTAAAAGACTTTGCAGGTGAAGTCCAACTAACCTGAGTAGCCTAGGTGGAGATTTGTTTGGACTTTAGCTTGTTTTATAGTCTACAAATAAAACCCAAATTCACTTCCACTAATTTGCTTTGAAAACAAAAACCACTTTTGTTTAGCTTGAGGAAAATATCTGAATAGCAAGAAAGATTTAACAGGGTTTGCAAACCTCTGGTTTCTGCAATTAATTTCTGCAGGTGTGGAAGGAGTGGTGGGCTTGTAACAAAAGGTTTGGTATTGGACAACTAATGGAGCTCTTTTGCTGGTCTGCTTGAGCATTTTATAATTCCCATTCTGTAAACCCACATTCTCCTTTTCATTTCCCCTGTGGAAACCTACCTACATATATCACTGCTAGTTTAGAAAAAAAGATATTCCTAGTCTTTGTGTAGCTGCTTTTTAGAAACTCCAGCCCGCTAACACCAGGTTTTAATGTAGTCCATACGCAAGGGTCTTTGCCTCCAGTAGTCATTTGTTATTCATTTCTCTCAAAGGCGTCTAGCTTTGACATCTGTTTAATACAAAGCATAAAGGACAGGGTCTACTTCCCTCTGGCCTTATACTCCCACCACATTTCACTTCCCTAACACTCCTCCATCCCCGACTTGGCTGAACAGGTGAGACACCAGGAAGAGTTAAATCATTGTGTCACAGCAATCCAGAACAAGACTTTTCAGGAAACCATTCACATTTTAAAAAAACCCTCATCTGCTCTGGTGAATGTTACCAGAATGTTAGTTACTTATTTAAAGAGGAGCCTACAGAGTTATAAAATGACTGTAATATTCCTAAGCAGAACAGATGCACATGGCAAATAGATCCAAAAATCCAACTCTGACAGCATTAGTGAACTGCTGGCAGGACAGCCGTTCTCCATCGTGCACCCATGCAGAAAGAACATAGGGTCTGTATTCTATGCACCCTGCAAGTATGGTCTATAATCTGCAGCATTCATACTGTATAGCTAATAATAATTACTACTATTACTACTATTTAAAGCAGATAGAGTCCTGGAAATACAGTTGTTTTGCAATAATTCCAGATGCAGTTATGCTACTCTATCAGCAGTGGTGGCCTTAGGGTTGTTGGGGTCCTGGGTAAGAGTCATTTGGGACCCCTTGGAGGCTTAATTTTGATGACCCATAACCAAGTTGGACATTGGCCGCAAAATGTTGGGGCCTCCTAAAGTGTGGTGGTTCCCTAGTTTGCCTTTCCCTAAGGCTGCCAGTGCTATCAGGTGAAAGGGAATAAACAGAAAAGCTGCGGTGTAGAGAAATGCCCTTTGCATTCCCTTCCCCTCCAACTGTAAATTATGGATTTCTTACAACAGTGAATGTCTTCCTTTCCAATCAAAATGAGCATTTTCCCCTGTCACAACAGCATATAGACCAAATATTCCAGTTTTCAAGCCAACTGCGTACTTGATCATTTTTCACCTGATAATCACCTGTGAGACAGACAAGTTTTAGAGGGACCAGGTGTGAGAACTAGGTCCCTAGAGCATTAGAAAGACATGGAAAGCAACTACTGCAGATGTAAGCAGAGTAAACTGAGAACCTACTTGAAGTATGAAGTCCAACAAATGTACAGCTTTAAATCAAGAATGCTCTAAAGAATTGGCTCTGACACTGAGTGCAGGGATGGTGTTTCTAACTATATATACTTTATGTTGTGGGTTATGAAGTTTAGTCTGGGGTAATTCATAGCATTTTTATTCTACCATATTTTATTTTTAAAAGTTCAAGAGGTATCTAGAAAAATGGATGCACATCTCTGCTGTAACTTCAATATCTGAATTCACTGGGTAAGAGCTACTTTGCAAAAAACATTCCTGTATTCCTGGCTGTATATTCCTAAACAGCAGCATAATTTTAACTTCTGTACGAACTTCTGAGTGTCTATTAACATTGCTCAAATCAGCAGAATGATAGAGCAGATAATACTGTTTGTACCAAAATTCAATAAGCTATTAAATTATTACAAGCTGAAAACTGCAATATAGATACTCTTTGAAGTGCTACAAGAAATGCCTTTAACATCAGACTGTACACAAAAAATGTACAGGTTCCTTAAAAAAAACAACAAAAACCACAAAACAAAAAACCCCCCACAAACAAACCTCAATTATCTAATAGCAGAGGCTACAATAGAGCATCTTTGCCAACAGTTGCACTGCGAAACCAAGTACTGGACAGCACATCTCTCTCATTCCTATACATCACGAGGGTCACATTTTTCCAGCCCCATAAGCCAAATGAAGGTTGCTGAGCCAATCTGCAGGTCTAATCAGGCCCCGCTGGAGCCAATGCACAGGGCTGGTCCAGCACAGGCAAGTATCCCAGGTCAACCCCTTGTGCCACCCATGGTGCACAGGGTCAGAGACCCACAGGCTGGATCTGGCCCATGCACTATATCTTTCACACCCCTGCTATACTTCATGTTCTTCAACTGTTTGCTTGCAAGCTGTCCTCTACCACCAACACATGCACGCTGATCAGCCCTGCTGTAAGCCTCTTATAATAAAACCGCATTTCCCTTGACTCTTGCCTCAGGAGGCACTTGACAGCATTTCCCTAGTCTCAAAGAAATTTAAAATTTGGCTCCAAATGCTGCCAACCATCAAAACCCGGCTGTAACTGATGAAGTTATTGTTGGCATTTACCAAGTTTAGCTATCCAGGGGCAGCAAACCAACACATCTAAACAAGATCTCCGAGCGATGCACCACAGCTTCACAAAATGCCGACAGACTGATAAGCAGCGAGACCTTCTGCTTTCAGTATGGAGCTGCGTTTATTTAAAATGAGCACACCAGTAACGCTGGTGTTTTATAAAAACTCCTGGAGCCAACCAAAGGAAGAGAGAGCTCTTTTCCTTCTGAACTGGAAATTATTCAGTACTGTGTGCGTGATATCTGAATACATATACACTGCTTTTAACTTACAGCAGATAGCAGAGCAAAGTGACCGAGCAAGATGACTGAACTCTGTAGCCGAGGAGGAAAAATCCTGTCTAAAACCCGTCTGGTTCATCACATATTGCTAACAATCTGAATTTAAAAGTCTGTGCTTGCAGATCAGTCAAAGCCCCTAAACAAAGAAATTCTGGTTAATCTCAAAATCTACTGGAAGACTTGCTATCTTGCTGCAAAAGAAAATATTTCAAAACCTTTGCCCATAAGGCGGGGACTTCTGCCCACCACAAACAACTACAAGCACCAACAAGCTTCAGCCGTGACTAGTACCAGCTCTTTCATCTCATCCTGGAGATATTTGCCACCACGGACATGCAAATATTCCTGAGGCGCATTGTTTCCTTAAACGTTACATGATCCTATGGATGAAAGATATCCTGTGACAAGCCAGGAACAATCAGCACAAAATTTTGAAGGCTGACTCATCCGGAGCTCTTGCCAGGATTCCATTTTCAACAGATCCCCACGTTGTGACATTGCT
>NW_005842507.1:658489-669171 GCF_000455745.1 Alligator sinensis
AGATGATAGGCAAAAGCAAAATAGGACCCAAAACGCCTTTCAAACTGTCCACATTAACTCAGCTGCTTATGGGAATGCCGTATTACAGATTATTTCTGGCCCCAGGCTGACAACTGTTTGTAGGCAGGCAGATGCCCCGGAACATTTCACAAGAGCTGTTTTGGGAGTGCAAAGACAGCATTAGGTGTGAAACCAATGTTCATGTGGTTGCACCCACAGCAAGAATTCTTCGCCTAAATTGGTAGGTACTTGACTTGAAGCCAGTCTCTAACACCTTGAAACTAGTCATCTGCAACAATTTGTATGCAACTTTAAACTCCAGACCGAACTGGGTTGCTGCTTACTCCACAGATCTAGAGCTGTCCAGCATCCAACTTCAGACCTGAAAGATTATAAATACAGATCTACGATAGAAGCCGCATTCCAGTCCTGCCACAAATTAAATGGACAATCTTACTCCATGTGTTATATGCCAACATGAAATAACAAAAGGAATGGAAAGCCACTTCAAAGCCACTAGCCTTTACTTCCGATTTCTGGACCTCCTCTTCAGAAGCATTAAGGCCTCACTCTTGCAAACAGCTTCATACGGAGCCCCAATAAACCGAAACAGGTTTTGTGCATGTCCAGATTGGAATCAGGGTCTATAATTGTAATCCTCACTAGAGGACAGTCATGGCTGTTATAACTGTTTAACTTTTTCCAGATTAGGGGGATGAGGGAGAGGGGGAAGCGCATGAAAACATGCTACAGTTCTGATATTCATTAAATCAGGGTAGGAGAAAACAGTATGCATGTCAGTATCTTTTAATATTTAAAAGACAGCAGGATAAAAAAATTAAAATCTGTCATTCAATGCCATTCTGCCATGCCATCCCATTTGCTTCTGAACCAGGTTGAACATTGCAGGTTCCCTGAAGTTGGGGACAATTTCAGAGCAAGTATTAGACCTCTTTTGCAGACTGCAGGAATGAAATTTAAGAGAAGCCTATAACTTGGATTTCTTCTGGCTAGTATTTTCTAACCATTACAGCTGGAGCCAGCAGTCATTTTATCTAAAGAAATTCATAACCCTCCCCAAAATGTTTTTAGTGGAAGAGCACTTAGCCTCCATTTAAGCTTTTAAATGTGTTCTATTTGAAGAAAGACAGATGGACAAAAGTGCTTAGATTTCAAAAGTCAGGCCTCTGATTTCCCTAAAAGAGAACGCTTTTTGTTTCAGCTAACAGGTTTCAAACTGTGCTGTTGGCACCGACTTCCCCATAAGGATTCCATTTAAGAGAATGATCAAACATACTTAGGATGGAAATGTGTGGAGAAAGTCAGTCCTTGAAGTTTTATATCAAAAAAAGCTCTGCCTTCACACTCTGGATTCCCTGGCCCCTTGATATCCCCCAGACACCGTTGTTATTACAGGGGAAGTCACAAGTGCAGGCAGGACTATATGCATGGCAGCTGCTACTAAAAGTAGAAGCAGGCAATTGTGAGGAAGCTAAAAGGAAAAAAAAAAAATTTACTAGCCTTACCTTTGCAGGGAAAAGACCTTAAAAAGGAACTTTTTGACAAGTCATATTCTATGTTCATAAAATAAATGTTAATTAAATCTGAAAAAAGGGAATAGATTTCAATAGCATGTGTTGCCCCAAAAGCTGTATTGCATTTCTCTCACTTCCAACTCAATCCCACAATATTCCTGCTTGAATTAAAAAAAGGTAGAGAACAGGGACAACCTGAATGCCACAACTGCTGTAAGCATGAAGCCAAATCCTGCTGTCCTTATTCAAGCAAAATTCTCGGAGGAAGAGCTGAAGTATTTAGTCCCAGAGGTGAAATCTTGGTTACACTGGGTGCATCTACACGAGGCGCTTACTGCACATTAGCCTAATAACACTGCACAGTAGCATGGCAGTTAAAAACTGGGCTAACAGCCTAACAACACTGCGCAGTAGGCTAATACGCAGTAAGCGTCATGAAAAAAACGTGCCGGCACTACTGAGCAGTAACTCTAAGTACTGAGCACTCGATCAGAACTCTATTAAGCAAGTACTAAACGAAATGTGCAGTACCCAAGGCACATTAATGAACATGTAGATGCACCCACTGAAATCAATAAGACTCCCTTGTCTTATTGGAAGAGAATGCTGCCACAGAGGTCAGGAAAACCTACTTCTTGGTTCTCCCCCTTGCAGAAGTCTGGAGAGATTTAATTTCAGGTTACATGCTTTGAAAACCTAGAAAAAAGCACTAGAAGAACACGTAATAATGAAATGAAAATGGGCAAGTACAAGTAGCAGATTCTCAACCAAAATTAAGACTGAGGCTAGTTCTGACTGCAGCACTGTATGAGTAGAGACTTTCTAGTGTACTGTATAGTTCTGTGAATCTTTCAAGAGCCTTTGAGATTTCCATTAAAAGTGTAAGTTTCTCCTTGAATTCTGGCCTAACATTAATTAAATTAGACTAAGAACTGTTCTCAGAAACCAATCCAAAATTTACAAGAAAAAGAAAGCGTGGAAGTGTCTGAAAATTGGCCACCAACTGTGACCAGCACAGACAATGTTCCAAAATTTGCCCCGAAAAGTCGCAGGGACAATCTATTTTTGAAAGTATAACTGAAAGTGTCAACCAGTTCAAGAAGGAAGAACCACTTTAACCTTGAACACTAATTTTATTTCAAGGCTTCCACTGTGACCTTGTCTCCTCCCAGAAGCAAAAAGAAACTAACTCTCTTCACCTGGGTCAAATGCTTTTATAGTTCTCCTCAAACCCATGCTGACCTCAGCCAATTTCCCCGGGACTCCAGTTTTAAAGGAAAGGCTATGCAAACCAATTCAGCCCGGGTCAACTTTGGTATCCAAATCTAATGCATGAACACCTTCGTTTTAGATTCTTTGGGTTTAAGCCAACATCTGTTGGAGCAGTATCCTATATAAGATTGATGAACACTTCATTGCAGACACTATTTTATTTCCTGGCTCAGACACATCACCACAACAACTCAAGCAAGGATGCTTTCATAAGTTTTGCATCCCATTACAAACATTTCCCACCATTTTCCTTCAGAATAAAGTGGACCTCATTATTTTCTCCCATATTAAATCAAAACTAGATGATGAAACTAGATGAGACTAGACAGTCACCGTGCTGGGGTCACCTAACCCCAGTTGTCTTCCTGCCTAGAGTAGAAGGGCTGGACCCGATGATCTGCAAGGTCCCTTCCAGCCCCTAATGATCTATGAACAATGTGTACCCTCTTAAAAAAGGCAAAACAAGTATTCTATAATCCTATAGAGCTATGAATGGGTAAACTGAGGCAAAGATTAGTTTGGCCAAAATAGGTCAATCTTAAAATCTGGTTGGAGGGGAGGGAGAAATTAAGTCCAAGCCTTCTACTTCTGCAAGATATTCTGTCTAGTTTTGGAAAATATCAGCCAAAAAATATAGCAAAGTCCATCTCAGAACAAAGTTCCTGGATCATTCTAAGCAGATGAGTGGAAACCACCACTATGTTACTTCTCAAGCAGGGCAGGCCCAAAATACTGCAGCAGATCATTTCCAGTTGTCACCACTAAAGAACGTAAGCTCATACCCCAAAGTAGCAGTGGAAGCCAAACATGGAACCCTTATAATCACAACCATAAGGTGAGAGAGAAGGGCTGTGTCTTGTTAGCCTGGGATAAAAAGATCAACTATGGCCGTTACAAATCAGCTGAACATGTTCATTTAAGAGAGGAGCAAAGACTGGGTGATTTCATATTCCTAAAGATTTTTGGAACAATGGTTCTGTGCCTCAGTGAAGTCATTGGGAATGTGGCACCGCCATTTGATATTACAAAGAAGCAGTCATTGGAATAAAAGGCAACAAATAGCTTTAAGTGTTGGTTACTGAAACTACTGATAAACAGTAATAGTTCTAATAGCAACTGCAGTACAGAAGTATCAAAAGAGAAGCTGAATACAGAATGGCAACTCCCACATCAGGAACCTTTATTCTGCCATTCTAATGCAAGAACTGCTTTGGCTCCTTTTGCAATTAAGTCATATTTAAAAAAAAGACAGTTTAGACTGCAAATCTTGCCTCTGGATCCTCTACATCCATTGATTGCTGGTGGTGGCACCATCTGCTCGCGATTGAAGTTTAAAATAGAAATCTTCACACTTGAATACTTCAAGAACAAAAAACCGAAAGAACAATTTTAAGCAACCAAAACAATTACAATGAGTTTCCATAGACAGCCTGGATCCTGTCTGAACTGGATTTCTGTTGGTATATGCAGACGTGGGTGGCTCTCTCAAAAAAAAAAAAAAATCAGGAGCCTGAGGGGCCCCAAAAGGACACCTTCTGCATTGTCATCTAGAAAAATCCCTCCTCTTCCAACTATATAACCTCTCTGTAGTCAACCCACACTGCGCATTAGCCATTTTTAATGTTCTGGGGAAAGGGGAATCCCTAAGTGGCATGCAACTGCTAAAAGCTTAGGCTGGGTCTTTAAGCTTCACTTCTGAGAAGAATCGGCTTACCTAGTACGCAGGTTCACCTAGTACTGTAGAAAGAGAAAGTAACGTTCAGCCAAACCAAAACCATGATTAGCATCTGCTGTTCTCCACACTGCAAATTTTTTGCCACAGAGACCGCAATACATTACCAATAGAGATCCCGCCAGATGTCCAACCCTGGTGGACTGTAACACCACCAAAGCCATATTGCAGAAAACACTTGACATCAGCCATGCAGCGAAGTGGCTCACATGATTTGTTAAGGAACTGCAGTCAGAGCAAACTCCACCGATAAAGAAAAAACCTAAATTTTGTGCTAGCACATCTAATTCCTACCAGTCAAATTAGTGGAAAGATTGCCAGGCTCTTTGAAGCTTCCTTCAATGGTCTTCTAAAGCTGAATATAGAGGCAAGAGATTTTAGAATACAATTCTGGAAACTTAACCTCATAAGGAAGGTCTACTGGTTTTATTGGCAAAAATCAAAAAACAAGAGGAGGAAAAGGAAATGGCTTTGCTCTTTAGTAGCAATTCACACAGTGAAACTTTCACGATCTCAGCTGTCTCCTCAGGATATGAACTCACCTATATGAATCCCCATCTCTGTTGTAGTCGCACAATAGATAATCCTTTCCCACCACCTTATCTCGAGCGATCTTCAATGGCTGGTCAACAGAAGACAGGAGATCTTCGCAGAGGCTTGGGACCTGCCAGCAAGAGAAGACAGGAAATAACAATATTTAGATTACATGGGGCTGGCTTCTTCGTAACAACAGTTCTGTGATCGATGGGAAAAGACTGGCCAGAACTCAACACCCTGCTCCACTATGTTTGGGGAAAAAAGCTCTGAGATTCTTCCATAAAGAAGAGAAAAATATGACACCAACTCCCTCTCAGAAAAAGTTACACACCATTGCAGAACACCAAAACCTTATTCTCCCCCCCTTCCCCAACCCCAATAACTTCACATTTAATAACTTATCAACTGGTGTGGTCCAGTAAATCTAAATATACACATTCTCATGTTAGCTTCTTGCCAATGACAGCCAGTAAGCCAATTGTTGAGGACTGATGAATAAAGGTAAATATTTATAGTGGAGTAGAAACCAGAGAGCTGTTAAGAGAATAAGCTGTCCATACACTAGAATTTATTTTTTGCAGGCTCCTGCTCTGGGTGGAGTTTAGAATACTTTCCAGGCAGCCCGCCAACCGTTACCATACTAGCTAATAAAAGAAAAGAAAATATCAAATATATTTGCTACATAGGTAGCTTTGAATGGATCCATAATCCTAGCTGCCTCCCCATGCTACACCTGGAGGAAGAGACTCCAATCATTTGTTTTTAACATGGCAGAGCAGCACTGATGCAATGCAGGGGAGATGTGTTGATATATTAATCTAAAACTGCTCTTTGCTTGCATATGCCCTGGTCTCTTGCTCTAAAGCCAACTGTGGTTGCTTTATCAGTGTCAGTCTTTCAGTGACTGCAGATTTTGTAAGAGGCAGAATTATGGCTACACCTGATTTTCCTCCAAATCTAGGCTCCTTCTCCAGCCTAAACAGCTTAGAACAGCATTTACCTTGCACAAGCGTGCCGTGTTCCATGCGACAGCTAGCCAATCTGCTTCCTAAAGCCACTGTTAAACTCATGTATCCAATATTTTATTTGGAAAAAAATACTACACCTAACGTTTAAAAAAAAAAAAAAAAGACAAAATGCACAAACACTAAACACATGTAAATGGCAAGCACATAATTATAGCAAATGAGATCTAGATTGCTTAGGCCAGGGCTTTTCAACCTGTGGTCCCATGGAGGTCCACAGACTATGTCTAAGGGGTCCGCAAAAAATAACTATGATCAGTCAAAAGTATGTGAGTACCCATACTTCCAATTTAAAGGGGTCCATGCCTCCATTTACATTTTTTATTATTATTTATTTATTTTAGGAGTCCACAAGTGAGAAGAGGTTGACAACTACTGGCTTAGACCAACTAGATTTTGGCTGAACATTAGCCTTAAATTTAATGTGCAATCCTATAGTGCATTTAGTCACTACCTAAAGTGATAATATACATTTATTGTCAGCCGGTTGTATAAGTTAAAGACACTTTTTTTTCCAAACAGTACATGTAACAAGGATCTACACAACAGTTAAAACAAGCCTGCTCTGGCTGGTCATCTAACATTTAAAGCAGAGAGGGGAAAAGTAGTTACATGCTCCTACACTAGATTCAAAACAGTTTTAAATAAAAAAAACTGCAACATTTGGAAAGCTGAAAGCATCATAAAAATCAGCAGATAAGAAAAAAAGTTGCTATTCTTACATTGGTGAAAGAGAAAGTGAAGTTTTAAACCATTGTTGCTGCACTGAAGAAAAATGTCGAAAAACGGTGAGCGTCAAAATAGTTTTCACACCCTTCAGAGTAACAGAACAGTAGTGCAATTAAAGTAATATGAGAATGGCTTACTCTAGCAGTCACAGTATATTGGCCATAATATGCAATACTACCTTGGTCGCTATTTGAGAAGTATTTGAATTTTCAAATATCAAAACTTCAGAAGATGACCTGCAAGATGCAGGCAAATGTATTAGTCACAAGGTTCAAAAACTTTTGGCAGATGGATCCAGAGACTAATTTGGACTTTACAGAGGGAAATAAAGGCATTGAGAACTTGCTCCTCCAAAGATGCCAGGAGGACCCTACAATTATTTTGCTGATTTAAAGAATCTGAGGTTTGACATGGGTACCAATCAAGTTATGTTTTTGCCTCTAGGAACTGCTAGGTCTGTTATTGCCCATTTTCTTTGATATTTGCTATCTAAGCCCTACTGGCTCAAAAGCCATAATAGCAGAGAATGCTTTCTTATCAAATTAAATGGGTTAACAAGATATTAACAATACTGCTCACTGTTATAAGATACAAAAAACAAGACAAATTGAAAAAGCCCTATGCCAGACAGTTAAGTTGAGCAGGTTATATAGAGAAAGCCAGTGAATTAATTAAGGCTAATTTCAATATATCACCGGGAATTTTAATTTTTTGCGTTCTGCTGTTTGGTTGGTTTGATTCTAGTTTGTTGGTTTTTTTAATTTCTAGAAATTCAGAGGGACAAAACACAATGAACACACACCAGACAGTACATACAAATGAATGCTGCGTTATGAAGTTGTCAGGTTCTCAAGGAGGATGAATGTTTTACAGCACCCACTTCCATAAGCAGAGCTATTACCTAGTCTCAACACTCCTGCGCTTAATTACTATGATATGTAAGGGTTAGAGAGAACAGTCATAAGTCTCAGGTACTTCTGAAAGAAAAAAAAAAAAAGGGTCCAAAACTAGTTTAAGAGAAAACACCAGAGAAGTGGAGGGGGGGGGGGGGGGGGGGGGGGAAGGATAAGGCAACAACAACAACAACAGAGTCCCTAGAATTTTTCTCCTCAAAACTGGAGAAATCCAGTACACTAAGGAGTTGATTATACAGAGATAAAAATCAGAAAGTGTCATGCCACAAGCTAAGTGAACTGATGTGTTTGTGTTCACAAGCCCATCTGGTTCCACTTTGTCTCTTCCTCTTCTCCATTAGCTATGAATTTCTGACTGGCTATTCACAGAAAGCAACTCGAGATGAACTCTTCAATGGAGACGCACAGAAATGTCAGATGCATGAGCAATAGAATGCAAAATGCCTTCATCTTCCAGAGCTGAGCTCCTTGTGCCTCTTAGAAATGGCCAGCTGAATAAATTGCATCTTCTGATCTGCTCTTTGGCCGTTGCCCATTCTGGTGAGATAAAAATCTAGAAACAGCCTGCTCATTTCTCCTGCCCATTTAGATGAATAACAGTGATGAAAACATGATTTAGAAAAAAGCAGCATTTTTTCCCCAGATTCCAATTCCAATCTACTTTTGCTCTTATTACTTGTGCTTGGAAACAGTCCCACAATGCAAATTCAGTTGAAGGCCAGCAGAGGTCTCTCTGTACAGTTCAAAATGGAAAAGGATTCTTCCTACAAGTAATAAGCTAAAGCATTTTAAGAAACCCCCAAACTAAAAATGTAAAGGACAGCAGACTGGAGTCCACTCAACTGCAATACTGCTCCTGCACAGTTATCTGGATGCTGCAAGGAAATCCCGTGGAAAAGGACAAAGAGAAAAGTAGTGAACAGTTCTGTGCTCTGAAGGACGTTTTAAACAATCTGGCGCACCACAGCCACAAAGCATGGTCACCGTCCGATCAAGGGTGCAAGTTAAGTTAAAGGGATGCCCAAGGCTCCCAAATAGACAAAGACTCTGGTTGACAAGTCTGTTCCTCCAATTCAGTTTTGCAACAAGGGCAAGCTCATCTATGCAAGAAAAAGAATACTCTTTGGGGATGATCCAAATTGTGGAATGACCTCCCTTAGTTACAAAGGACCATCACAAGCCTCACCCTCTTCTTTAACTGCATGGTACATGCTTGATGTTGCTATTAAGTGGTTAGAGAAAGCGAGGTGTACATGTATAAATCAGCCTCCACTACATGCACATCTGTCAGAGCACATGTGCGTGTACACACACATACACACACCCTCACCCCTCCTTCCCAGGAGTTGGTCATGCTGCTTCCTGCACTATTGAAAGACATTCCTACTAAGGTGATGAGCAAAGCACAAACCTAGAGCAAGGGGTGCTGGTTGTAGCCGTGTTGGTCTAAGGACATAGGCAGACGAGGTTCTTTGGGTAAATCTAATCTCTTTTATTAGACCAACTATATAGCTCAAAAAAATTCTTTGCAAGCTTTCAGGTACAAACACCCTTCTTCCTTGAGTGAGATTCACAAAAAACGTCTTTTCATCAAGATATTTCAAAGCACTTTACACAGTTCAGTATCATTACCTCCATTTTACTGGAGGGGGGCAGGTTTGAAGTAAAGCACCATCATAAACACTTGATTCCTATATTCTTTTGAGACCTTGCAATAATGCTTGCACAACCATGCTTGCGACAGAAAGGCTCAAATCTTTCAGCGACTGAAATTCTTAGCTAATCATTTCCAGTGATATTTGCAGCTCATGCTTCAATATGGCAGCACAGTTAGAGTAGACTTCTGAATTATTACAGTATCATCTCAAGTGTTTAAAAGAATTGCAAACATTTTTTCTTCACAGTTTTGCAGGCACTGTTAATCTTCAAGCTCTTAAAAAAATATCAGTTGCAATGATGCACTTGTGTCCATCACTTGTTCTTATAAAGACTTATGTGGCTTCAGACAACTGGTGCAGCAGTTTTTTCCAGTATAAAAACAAATAGGAGAGGGGGGGAATAAACACCAATTTAAATTAGTGCGCCGAGAGAACAAATTGTGTTTTTGGTAAAAATTTGAAAAAAATCCACCTAATGTGCTCTAGAAAGATACCACCTTATTCTTCCCTAATTTTTAGCAAGCCATTTAAGTATGGCAGTCACCCAAGGGGATGGTTATTTTATAGCATTTATTACATCAGCTATTCAGCAGCTGCTATGCTTCCTTTCCAAGGCTGGAGTTGCACACACTATCTTTCATATTCCACATAGCAGAGCTGCTTATACTGTAAGGTAGTCTGAACAAGTTGTATGCAACTTTAAATACTTCAGCAACATACTTGTTAGGATATTTGATTCCCAGTGCTTGGCTCTTGTACAGTTCAGACTAGTAGTTCATTTAACGTGATATTAAATGTAAAATGCTACACTGTTCACTTAGCCTGCTTAAAATTATTCATTTGTGGATAAAAATACCAACAAATGCTGCTGCTTTTTTTTTTTAATCCCTTCTTCCTTTAATACAGTCAAGCATGAAGCCAGCCTGACACTTCTGTAAACTGCCAGTACACCTGTAGATTCTGTGCGATTCTGATTTTCACTTAAAGACAGACAAATGCTTCCAGACCTCAAAGTTGCCAAAAAACGCTCAATTCACATTTAGAAGGGTAACTGAACCTTTGCTATTCTAAATTTGTAGAGCTCCCAAAACAGCAGTTCTGCAGTACAAAGCCCCTTATCCACCTTCATGGGGCATTTACTGGAAAGTCAAAAGACTAAGCAGCAACTAAGATAGTTTACTACAGATAATGGCACATAGATGAAGAAGCAAAAAAGAGTAAAATCTGTGTGGGTAGCAGTGACTGACGAAAGGAAAAATGGGGGGGGGGGGGGGTTACAG
>NW_005842507.1:669202-704183 GCF_000455745.1 Alligator sinensis
GGGGGGGGTGTTTACAGTGGATGAGTCAATGTTGCAAAAAAAGCTAACAGGGCACTGGGATACAACAACAGGAGTACTGTATACTAAAGGTGCGCTGATATTTCGGTGCCGTATCAGATTGGCATTGATAAAAGGAAAAAATTAACATAATCAGCTATCAGCTTTTTTTGCCCAGTGTAGCCAATAATGTCACCGCTAAATATAATATGCTTTCTGGCAGGGTCCCAGCCCAGAAAGCATGTTATATTTATGTATGTACTGGGTTTGGGTGCAAGAAAGCTGCGTTCTGTTCTGGCTTTTTGAACAAGCCAGAACAAATGGGTTGCAAGAATATATAAGAGGGTTGCGAACAAACTTTAAAAATGGATCAGACTTTAAAAATGGAGAAAAATGTGGGAAACCATGGCCTTTGCTTTGCAGGCTGTCAGAGGTCCAGCAGTCTGCAAGAAGCTGCTTGAGGGCCCCCCTGCCCCGCACACCTACCCCCTGCCCTATACACTGAGGAGCTGGAGCCTGGGGTAGGTGGAGGGTACAGAGTCAGGTGTGAGGGGCATTGGGTCAGGACCTACCATCGATGATTACAAATGGGTCCTAGTATAAAAAAGGTTGAGAACCACTGCTTCAAAGGGGATAATCCAACCTTTATCTTTGTGCAAGAATATTCATCTACAGGAGTGGAAGCTCCTTTTATAGACTGAATGGAGTCTAAAACCCCTGACATCTCTCCTGGCCCAAAAGAACATGACTAAAAATGAAAAATTTGGTACCCTATGCATGTCACATCTTAAGATTTCAATATATCCTCACTTCTGCAGATAGGCAGCTAAATAAGCAGTACAGCCACTTTCCATGCTAGCGTATGGAGACCACCCGCAAAAGTAAATAAAAAGCACAAAAGGCAGGTCTCCAGGCCCCAAATTCAGCTGTTCAAACCAAGACTGAATGAACGGCTATTCAGAAGCATGTACCGTGGAATGGGAGCAGGATCTCTACCCCCCGCCCCACAAGGGGCTATACAATGCATAAGTAGTACAAAAGACAAGACAAGCTGAATGAAAACGAGAGCTGCATATTATAGTACATGTTGGTTGAACAAGGATTCTGTTGTCTTGCATAACAGTATTCTTCACCAGAGTTAGTGAGCCAGGTATTTGGACAAAGTTTTAATTAAGTTAACCATTTTTGGTATCAGGAGTACAACTGATCACTTGTGTCAAAGCAGAAATTGTATACCTTCTATAGAGCCAACTTCATCATTGTTCCTTCCTGATGCACAGCTTGACCAACAAGATAAATGGCATAATCAAGCACTAAAGGGGGTCAAGAGCAGCTTTTCTATCTAGATACGATCTAAACAAGTTTTTTCCTAAGGAAGTTACATATTGCTGGGAATACAAAGTGAACAGACAAACTCTTCTACACAGTGTCTATATGTTCTAGTATGCAGTCCAATTCATCCGGACATCCTTTAGTGAAACTGTTGCAAATTTTTCCCCTTTTGTATTAACACTACTTGTAACAGCATAAGTCTTCATCCAAAATATCCGATTTAAAAAACTGGATTGAATCAAGACTACAAAAGCCTTGATTGGTGGTTTTGCAACTGCATTATTCATACTGTTAAAACAGAAAAGTTAATAATGTAGATTTAATTTGCATAGACTATCACATCTGCCATCTTTATCCAAGACTAGATTAAAATATACACCAACCTTACTAATATCTTCATTTTTGGAAAATGTGCAAAAATTGGGGTATGTGAAAAGTCAGATGAATTCTGCCCAGGATACATGGCTGGAAAAGGAAGGTTCATCAAGATGCCCTTTAGTCTAGCTTGACTGAGCTTCAAAGAACCAGTACATTATGCACTCGGATCCATCTGGCCTCTGAAACAGACTCTACAACATGCAAGTATGTGCAGAGATGTGCAATGTAAACTGCTTTTAAAGCAAACACACACCACACATCCGCAAGTGATAAACAGAACATTAATTGCCATTAAAGTCTTTAAGGGTTCCTGTTTTTATCTGAATTCTTATAAGTCTTATGTCACTGTATGGAAGCAAAAAGATGGTCAACATGAATCAGTAAAACTGCTTGAATGCAAGGAACAGTCCAGGAAAGTTATCCGGCACTTTCATAGAAGTGATCATTTTGGCAGGCCACTCCACTTCAGACTGGATTCCTTCAAATTTTGGGCCAGCATCTAATAAAGTTTAATTCTAATTCTACCGAGTCATTCTTCAGCCGTAGAATTCCCCATTTCAGCAGAACATAGATGTAGCCCACCAGATACAGAAACTCAGCAAAACCTGGCTCCACTCACCTTGTGCCTACAACCACTAAATGCACCCCCCTGCAAATCTATACACACTGCTAAACTTATGTGATCCATCAGATGCTCATAATATGAACTTATGTAGAATTTGTAAAAAGTGAATCATTTTAAGTGGATTTACCAGAGGTAAGTGGTAAGTTGGAAAAGCCCCCACTATTACGGGAGGAGGGTTAAGTTGCCCGGCAGTACAGCAATATTAGTAAATGAAATTAAATTGAATTGACTGCAGCGGAAAGATGTTGGACTGATATTTCTAAAGACCCGATTCTGTATAGACAAATATTTAGAAATAAATCAGTTCAGAGGTAGTGACATTGCTCAGTAAACTGCATAGCAGTAAAGTATCAACTCTTGAGCTTCAGACCACATCAGAAGTCTAAGGTATGTATGAAGAGTAACATACATAATCCTCAGTACTCCTTAACTTGCAACCCCGTGATGAAAGCATGAACTCATGGCACCATTTAGTTCACTGGAAAAAAAAAAAAAAAAAAAGTTTGGCATCTGACAGGCAAAACCCACCTACCCTAGATTTTCACCAGTGATCTAGAAATAAAGTCTAACATTTAATCGGTTGTATTAAGAGTCCAGCTGGTATTGCAAGTAACTAGTGGCAACTAAGGAAGACTGAAAAAAGTTCTGTATTGACATTGCTTTGCTTTTATGCATCTACTGCCCAAGTACTCCAGGTTCCAGAAAAGGACCACATTCAGGTATTTAACTAAAAAGATGTTGGCTTTAAGCCTAAAGTTCCATTAAAGGCATTTGAACGTTCGTTTCAAAAGGTTTTCAGGTCTCAACCCTACAGTACTAAGAACCTGGAGGAGGGGAAAAAAATGTCACAAGCATTAAAAACCTGAAAGCATACTGTAGTGAAGAAAACTAGATTCAACTTCCTCACTTTGATAAATGAAAGATTAGCAAACAGGTTTACTTATATCATGATTTAAACCAAGTGTCCCTTTAACTATTTACATATATTAATGGAGGTTTTAAGTTACCAACAAGGTATCCGGAGCTAATCTTTGCTAGCTAGATGAGTTTCCATTTACAGCCACTGGTTGAATGGAAAACTAGCTCTCACTGACAAGGGCTTTATTCACTATGTCAGAGTCCCTTATTTTAGCAAATAGCACTATTCAAAACCTGAACAAGTACCTTAAAATACTGAGCTTGGGCTATCAAGACTGTCACGAGTTAATAGTTTCTAAATCAGCGTCAAGTTAATTAAGACAGCACCTCTGAGCCCAATACGCAGTAAGCAATGCAGTTCTGCTTTTCAAAAGGTTCATCAGGTCACACAAAACATTTAACATAGTCCATCCTCTCCAGGCTTTTAGAAACCATTCTGTATTCACTTGCTCTGTCTTCTTGCCATTTTGGAGTTGGCTCACATTAGTCCTCAGGCCTCCGTTTCTAGACTAGGAGTGAATCGTCCTCAAATTCTCACAGTCCGGGAAGTAAGGTTCCTCAATAAGTGAATTCTTCATGGTTTTATACCTTTAAACTACGGTTCCCAGACTTTCTGGGCCAATAAACCACTGTCCAAGTTTTTCACACCACCACCACCACACTCTGCATGGAAATGCACAGGAACCATGTGTGATCTGCAGACAACTTATCAGGGCATCACAAACCATCAGTGGTATCTACATCTTTGGGAACTACATCTTTTGGGAACTATTTGAGCACAGCAAAAGCTCAAGCAACTAGGATGCACTTTATCTGCTATGCCATGTGCTGTTCAGATATTTGCAAATGTCAACAGCACGAATGCATGGACCAGGTGGCACTGTTTTAAAAACAAAAATCTGATTTAACGAAGCAGGCTCCTTGTACAAACACCTCTGCATTTTCCTCATATGAAAACCGCAAACAGTAAAGATAACCTATATTCCCAAATCTTTAAAGACTAACCCTAGAGAAAGATCCAGTTAGGTTACTGCTATGCTACAGTTTGACTAGTTAATTGCTTGATGCTCTCTATTGGAGACATATTGGCAGGTCCAGGTTAATGCACAATGGAACAAAGTATTTGCTTCTCTCTCTCTGCATTTGTTCTTTGGTCATCATTAGCACTTGCAATTTGCTTTCCTTTTAGCCTTTTATATCTGTAGACAAAATGTAACCCCTCACTTTTCTGCTGTATTAGGAATAAGACCTTTACAAATTAGCATTCTGTTTCTGAGCATCTTTCCAAATGCAGCTTCAAAATACAAAGTACTTGTCACGGAGGCAAAACACTTTCAAGTCTGACAATAAAAGGCACTGGCATTAAACTGAGCAGGGCTCAAAAGGGCCTAAAACTCCTCAAAAAAGGTACATAATGCCACTGAAAGAAAAGTTCTATGGCGGGAACTTAAGGACTGTCAGGAGTCCATCCAGGTAGGAGGCACTCACATTATTTCAACCTTATCTGTTTCATAAGTAACCTGTAGCACAAACTCCTAGACTACTGGACAAAGAGTTTGGGGGATACTTATCTGAAATGCTGACTGCTTTGAAGTCCTCCCTGGCTAAGTGATGCTGAGAAGAAAGTAATAAACTTCAGTGTGTCCTGTCAGATGGTCAAAACTCAAGTTATTAAAGAATGGCATTTTAATGGCCAGCGAAAAGTTTTCTGCAGAATTATTAAACAGCTGAATGACCTTCCCCCCACCCCCACTTTTTTGGAGAAAGGCAGCCTTCCAAGAAAGTCATCCTGGTAAAACATATGGCTGGTGTACAACATGTGTGTGGAGGGTTTTGCACCAACAGTTATGCCAATAAGTGCCCTTGTGGGGAGAGTTATATTGGTATACACGTACCTCAAACTGTATGGTTTATTCAGGTTCAGGAAGTGAAGTAAACTATGCTGATGTAACTGCATCCACATTAGATAACACACACCACATTAGTTACATACCAGCACAGTTGAAAACAGGAACACTTTCTAGTTCAGGACTCAGAACCATTAAGCTACTGCAAGCAAAGCAATTCTGAAGCATGCTACTATTAGATCCCTTTCCATCACGTTGTGTACTTTTGGAGAAAAGACATTTTAATACTGAAGTTTCCCAGGGATAGAGACCCATAAAGTTGCTATTAAAAATACCAAACTAAACACTGCAGTTAAAATATTTATCACAGTCCAGGTGTCAAAGCTCAACCTTTCGGAATACAGCAGAAGCTTCTGCTTAAAAAGAAAAAGCCAAGTACACCAAGCAAGTCATGGGTGAGGGGGCAGCAGGGGAGAGGGATTGTAATTCAAAGCAAATGTGGAGCTAAAATTCTATTTGCCCCAGAACAGGGGTGCTCAATTCCCAGCACCTTGTCATCTGGTCTGCGGGGCTCCCTGGGAGTCCAGAAGTTTGGCAGTGGCAGGAGCAGTATCACTCCGCTAGGCCCTAGGCACTGGATCAGGCGCCCTAGGGTCCAATCTTGGCGCACAGGGGCAGGACAGTATGGCATGGGGCCTTTTTGCGCAGGGCTCAATCCAATCTGTGGACCAGCCCCATACCGCTCATCTGACCCATGGGGCTAAAAGCTTGAGCACCACTGCCCTGGAGCCATTAAAATATTATATAAAGATATATAAAATCCATCCATCAAGCTTAATATGCAGCATTATGGCCATGCTACTTTATCAAATTCTTATTCATTTGATAGCGGTCCCAAGTTTTACAAAAACAAACAAACAAAAAAAACCACACCTACTTGTGTGTGAACTATAATATTAAAGACACTAACGCTGCAGGCTATAGGCCTCTCCATGTATAGTACTGTTTAAGTTCCAAATACAAAAACAGAAGTGCCTATCCTTGCCAAGCAAATTCTTCCTGAAATTAGAAAAAGTCCAAGCTGGAGAAAGACTTTACATTGAATAAATGTCAGGTTTTGACTAATCACCAACTTTCCTGGACACTGCCTGAATGCAATGTACTGACACACTTGTGTTTTCAGTCTATCAGGAGAGTTGCAGAGTGGCAAACCTCTGGGAGAGAACAAAGACAACACTGATTTGTAGCTGGAGAGCCATGAATGCTGCTTAGAGGCCCCGTTAATTACAGAATTGCTTGCAACAACCGTGAAGCAGTCTAGTTTCCCTTCATTTCGGAAATGAGTGCATACCTGAATGGGTACTATAATCAAGCAAGATTCCAGGGATAGTTAAGAAAAAAAGAAATATCAAATCAAACCATCGGGAAAGATCCATTTACTCTCCCTAGCAACCTCTGAAGAATCAGTAGAACCAAAGGACACCATGGCTCAATGTTTTCAGTGAAGTCAAAACACTTTTAACCATTGAATATTGGCGCCATTACCGCCTACCAAAATGCTGACCAAGACTGATTTACAGCAAACAAGATGGATGGAAGACAAGCAGCAATGGCACACCAATACTTCCCTTTAAAGGTAGAAAAGGGAGATGCCCGAAGAACCACGACTGCTACATCAGAAGTGGTCATAGGTAATACCCGACACTATCACACATTCAATCTAATAAGCTTATCTGTTAAGCAAGCAAGACCATCTGTTCAAATATACCCTACATCCCCATCTGCTCAAAAGGTGTTCCAGGCATCTCTCTCATGCATTAAAAGGCAAAGCAAAGGCTGTTACTAATTTTAAAAACCTTCCACACTAAAGTTGAGCTTGTACCTGTCTTTGTTTGATGTATACAGCCCTGAAATTTGAAGTCTGCTTGTTTTCTATTGAAATATTAGCAATATCAACTCCAGTCTAGTACAGTTTTACAAACTGACCTAACAGACTCCAAGTGCTTTTTTGCCTCCTATGGTGTGAAAGAACATAAGGCATTAAAAAAAAAAAAAGCGTTTTCTTTAAGGAGAGCCACTGAAGTGACAGGTTTTGTTGTGGTTTTTTTTTTTAATTAAATAAAATGAAAAACAATAACTAAAACGTAATACTTCTCTTGAGCCTCATCTTTCTGGGGAAAATGTACTGGAACAGTTACGCTGCATTTCCTCCCTCAAGGTAGTAACTTTGCAAGTATAATTATACTGGTATAGCTCTGCTGGGAAGTTTCTCTATGTAGAAATATCTCCAGTAGCTTAACTTTGACTCATCTGGATTTTGAACATTCTTCTATATCAGCAAAGTCCTGCCTTGAGTAAATGAAACATTCGTATAAAGCAGAGCAAAAGGACTCAAGTGCCATATTTTTACTGCAGATAACCTAGAAAGGCACCTCACCTTGAAAAATGAATGAAGAACATCCCAGTTATAAAGCAAAAGCGTCTTCCTTTAGACGACCCACTTCATTACCACTATAACTTTTTCTTTTATTTTTAAACAAAAGAAGCACTATTCTTTCCCTTACCCCCATACCAAATCCCATTTTCCCTCTTAGCCTACATGTCTGAGTTTACCTGCCTGGGTTTTTAAACTAACATCCAGATCAAGTATTCAACAGGAATATCTTTTCCTGACAAAGGATTTACACCTGACAGGATTCGTAAGAACGAGTATTATCTTTCACTATACCTTACTGAAAGAACAATCCTTCTATCTAAGCAGCCATCCCATGAAAGGAAGCAAGGCTATACAGTAACAGTGCCCAGTGAGAAATCCAGGTCACGCTGATTTCTGATCTCATTTAGGGGCCTAAAACAGTGTTTTTCCCAATTTTGGTATGCATACCTTCAGGGTCATGCAGCGAGCTTCGGGGATGAGGAACGGAAGAGCAAAATTAAACAACTTCTACAACAACTCGAGGTGTTGAAGAGATGACTGTGGCAAAAGTAGAGCAATTAAAACCACTTGATTCCATAACATGGAATCAGAGGTATGCAGCAAAGAACATATGCAAGATGTGACACTCCCCCCCCCCAAAAAAAAAAAAAAAAAAGAAGTTAGCATTGAAGTTATTGGCTTTAGAGGAGCTCAAGGGCCTCAGTTAAAAGTAATCCTTGTCCCAAGCGAAGCAGGTAGTTATATGAACACTCTCTCTGAAATTTCAGCTTTAAAGTCTAAGGTTATGATAGGGCCTCAAAAGCATCTTCTCCCCCCCAAAGTGCAGGTGAAGTAACCAGGCATTAATGTTACATGTTGGAATCGCTTAGACAAAGTCAGGGCCTATTTAATTTTGAAAGATCTTATAAAAATGAACAGGAAGGCTTTGATACAATTTAGCTTAAGTAGCAGCCCACGTTTCCTTCCTCGTGGAAAGGGTTTAGATCAAGTCTGTACCGAGTAGTGGACTATGCTAACACTTCCCTGAAGAGTGTGCAGAAATAGTGAAGCCCTATTTTACAATTTCTAGCCTTCTGCTTGAAAATAAGCAAGTGTGACTTCCGACAGTATTATTCTGAACCTAACAAACTAAGCCACAAGTATTATTTCAGAATAAATTATTTATTCCTGTGTTTCAAATGGGCATCAAATGAGGCTTTTAAGTCATATCTTAAGCTATTTTTCTGAGCATTTTAATATATCCTTCCAACTACTCTGAAATTGTGTACCAAGCCCAAGGATCCCCAACTTCCTCCCCTATCCCACCCAAGTCAAGCCTTAAGTCAAAAGTGACACTACTATTGTTATGTTCAAATGTTCGATTCCACTCTGCGGGAGGTCTACCTACTAAGTCAGTGCGTGTATAGGTGTGTAAATGAAGGCTACCATAAATGATTGTTTGAGAGACAATAAGCACATATAAAAGTTATCAACAGGACAGAGTATGCAATAATACATATGTACGAGGCAGCATTAAAAAAATTGCAGTAACATTTTCAATTATCCCACTTGGTCTGCTTTAGTGACAATTCAGTTTATATGCACTACGGATCACCTGATAAAGGCACCTCTTACAAAACAGCCAGTGTGCTCCCTGCACTTTGCTATCAGATGCATTTTCTAAGACCTCAGGTACACCATCTTTCTGCTTACTCTTCCCTGAAAACTATTACCATTCATACCAATTATCTTTAAAAGGGACTTCCTACACTAACCTTTTAAAATCCTACTGAAAACTAGGTGATCTTGTGCATTCTGACAACCTGCAAATAGTCTATTTACAAATATTTACTAATTACAATCCAAGCAGAGCACTCCATGCCAAGGCACATTACCAACATCATTCATAGCTTCTTTCAGGCAGGATTTCTGGAGTCCCATGATTGACAAGGTCTCTAATGAACTCTAATTGCCGGCTCTGCTGTCCAACAGATGTGGCAAAAGGGCAAACCGCAAGCTATTTTGCTAACAAAGGAAAAGCATTTCATCTGATGAGGGCCGGTGACCTAAAAAAAGTTCTACTCTTCTACCTTCCCCTTTATTTCATGTTCAAGTTTGGACCCTTTTCCCCAGTCAACTCACTCGAGGGCAGTAATGTCTTTTGGAGATGCTCTGCATGTCCCAATTGCCAAAGAGATGTTCCTGAGCTGCTGAATGAGAAATAACATTATCTTGACAGTGACAGACTTAAAAATTAAATAATTTTGTACCATGGTACCTTCCAACAGATCAACTACATGTAAGGCATAAATTGGTAAGTGCCTTACCATGCTGTATAGTTACTGAAGCTACAGTATGTACAAGTCAGACCTAGATCATCTCCTTCTCCTGCTTGTTCTTGCAGCAGAGTGTTTTAAACACTGGCCTGTAGAACATGCGATAGCCACATGATATAGGGTTATGGGAAGGATCTTAAAACCCCAAACCAAAAACTGTTTGCAGCCAGAAGAACACAAGTCACTTCAGTGTTTTCAAAAATTCTTAAGTTCCAGAAGAAAAAAAAAGCAGCTGTACTGCAAAGATATTTAAAAAAAAAAAAAAAAAAAAGAGCAACAGTTAAAATACAAAAGGAGTAAACTGCTTTGTGTTTGTGCTCTTTCAAGTTTGCTTCCACTCTGACAGTCCTGGAAAAAACCATCCTTCATGTAAACAGGCACAGAAAGCCAATGGCACAAAGTGACTGATCTGCAAATTCAAGTCATTGGGAAAATGCCTTTATATCATTAGTTTACCTGGATTTTATAAAGCTCCTGGAGATGCACAATGGATTCTGATCTGTTGTTTTAAAACCTCTGGTTCCTCAAGATTACAGTGAAAAAAAAAGATCACAAACTGGAACTCTAAAGGTTCAAACCAAAGCAAAAAGAAAACAAGCCCACAAAACGCAATCTTGTGATTTTTAAACCAGTACCATAATTCCGGGGATTCTGACTCATGGTTTTTTTGAGCAATTAGGATTTGTCATGCCAAGATGTGCTGCTCTCCAGAAGCAAGATGTGAGCACATCATGGGAATACAAGCGAACAAGAGTCATGTAAACATACGCAAACAATCAAGTTAAGCACAGGCCTCTGGCTTCTGGACAGTGGTCAGCGGGATGCACCTTTCTGCAGAGGCCTCCTCTTAGTACTAAAGAAGAGATGCTCAGCTGATTTTTAGCAATAGTTTTGTCCTTACAGCAAGGACGAGGCTAAGACTAGCGTATGAATCCTAATATTGATTTCAGCTTGAACCGCGCTTGTTAAATAGGTCTGGTTCACGTTATACTTTCAACATGAAAGAAGCCTAGTGAGAGTGTTGTTGATGAAACGCATGTCAAGCACTAATGAGCACCGTCCAAAAGTAATTTAAACATTTGGAAGTAACTGGCAATTTTCTATGCCATTAAGAACTCAGCAATTACTTAGAGTCAGACTTACCATTAGCTCTCCCAAAAAACTCACGGTACTGACTAGTCCTTAACCTGACTCACGTTTTAATACCCATTCATTCCTCAAGCCTTCATAGGAACGTAGGATCCGCCAAACCAAATCATACCTTTTGTCCAAATCAGTCTGCATCCTGCCTCCAGCAGTGGCCACAAGGCTATGACTCAAACTTCTAGCAATGCAGATCCAACCACTTATAAAATGCTTTACATATGGGCAAAGTCAGAAAGAATTCCTTCCCAACTCCTGCGGTGAATAATGTCTATCGTGATGCACATGATTTGATTACCTGGTCCTTCACTTACATAGCTAAAAGCATTAGTAAATTTAACCAGCCTTTTTTAACAGAAGGTCAACCACAGTAGTTGAGTGATTTCACATGACTGAAATGCACAGGTTTAAACCTAGAGCAAAGGAACAGCTCCCTACTATATTCTTCAACTTACTAGTTTAGAGTGACTCTCTCACTGCAAAATTAAAACAAGACCAACTAAAATCATTTAAAGTTAGGAAGGTTATACTGAGAACTAGGCAAGTGTCCTTTGGATTCCTCCTTTCTAGTGCTTAAGTCATACTGCCTGGTCTTTGTAGTTTCTCATCACATAAGCTATAAACATGCCATGTTAGTTATCCAACCCCCCCAACCCCCCCCCCCCCACCCAAAAAAAAAAAACCCAACCCAAAAAGGTCAACAAGGCTGCTAAATCTTTAAAAAACACTTAGAGATAAAACCAGTATCTGATATCAATGCAACTTGGTAGTTAATTATCATACCTGACCATTGGAGGTCTTTTAGTTCCACTGGAATTTCTAGAGAAGCAAGGTTTTCTCGGCGATACCTTTGATTAAATCAACTACATAGTTGGAACAGATGTTAGACAACATTTTGAGCACAAAGTGCCATTTGTCAAATATGGCATCTGCTAAGATATCACCCAAAAGAATCAGTTTGCCATCAGCCTAGCTGGAGCTGAGCAGGTGAACATACCTTTCAAAGCAGTGGACTCTTAACATCAACACCCTCCCAACAAAGCTATAACCTAGGAGCCAACATTTCACTCTCCCTTTTCTAAGAATCCATACCCTATCCATATCTTAGCAGTACTACTCACATTTACCAAATTAATCCTTTCTGCCATTCACTCTCCTAACAGGCCCTAAACTCTCAATTTATAGCCAAGAGGCAAAACTTGCAGCCTCCAAGCAAAGTATCCATTCAAACCCTATTTCTACGCTTATCCTTCTCAGTTCACTGTTCTGGCAACATCCCCAATTAAACCCCTTCACTGTATATATATAGATATATATCACAATAGCAATTCTAGAAAACCAAAAACTTATTATATATAGCATCTTCTACCCTTGCCCCTTATAATCCAACTTGTCTCTTGCATGTACAAAATTCACCCTGGAACAGCAGGCAGGTGACTTGCATCTTAAAGAACCATTATAATGCAAATGAATAAAACGGAAAAGTAGTTCCATTAGCTTTTGTACAGGTTTGTTTTGCAACTAACATTTATTTGCAAGTTAAAAGGAAAGTCTCCCAAACAGCCACAATATTTCTAACAGAGTAAACTACATCCAAATGAAAATTACCCAGATTTAATACAGTTACATACAGTTGGCTTTCGCATAAAAAGGAAATTGTCCAAGTTTACAAGAACTACATGGTTTTAAGTGACAACGTAATGAATCCATGAGTCCATGTTTGTTTCACTTTCAATAAAAGAGAAACTGTGTTATAAGAAATGTCATAGGCAGGTTACCTCAGTAAACTGAATTCTCTGCAGAAGTGTTTCTGTGGCTTCCCATGGAGTTTTTTATTTTTTATTTTTTACAACTGTCTGGATAAAAAGATGCCACAATGCCTTTTACTGCATCACACTCTGCAGGTATACCCTCCCCTTTTGAGTCAGTTCTAGTTTTCCATGTCTTCCCTTCTTTAAGTTCACCAAGGAAGATTTAGCAACACAAAAAAGCTCTTGCATCACAGACAAACTCATAAGAGTAGCAGCAATTTTCTTGAACCTTTGAATTTCCTACACACGTGGTGTAGCTATCTGTTTGACAGAGCTCAGTACAGGCATGCCCCTAGCTTATTTTGTTATGAATATGGCTTGCTCATTGCCCCTCTTGCAGTTTCTATTTCTGGTGAGCACCTCTGGCTGCCGAAGGGAGGAACATGCTGAGAATATGCAAGATCAAATATCAGAAACCTGGTCAAGCTGCGAGAGCTCTTCCCCTCTGCATCCTCTCGCAACCCACTTGTTCCACTGACATGCTATCTTCTACAAAGGACCGGGGCCAGGTGTGGTAATCCATTATCGGAGACATGGCCAGTGACGTGAGAGCAGACCTTCAGACAGAAGGTCAACTTAACATATTCCAAGTTTACCTGAAGGTTAAGTGTCATTTCTGGTGCAAATGAAACATAAGCAGCAGCTACTCTGTGTACAAAGATAAGAAGCATCTCAGACACAGTGTTTTCATTTTTTTTTTCCTTTGAAAGTTAGGAAACTACTTTCTGCAAAGCTTAAACTTAATGAAGGACTCAGTATATTGCACCGGTACACTAAGATATCAGACTTCTGCTTACGGATTAGGTTAATCATCTTTTATTTTTTTTTTTTTGTACTCTAAACTTTATATTACTGTAACCCAGAGATCCCTATCTGCGAAGGTACTTTAAGTTGACAGTTTTTGTCCCCAAAAACCATTGTCAGTCTAAAGAAGCATAGGTCAAAACCAATTCAAAAGCATCTTTGGACTCCTGTATACTGAGAGAAGGATCAGTTTTGGCAGCGACCATCATAACTGGCTGTGTGTGTAACGTATCCTATTTTTGATAACCCATAGCAACTTGATTTCTCCAGAGACGAGATTAGGTTTGGTGTGGCAAATAGGTAATACTTTTTGCTAGTAAATTTACTAGCAAGTCCATGTATGTACTTGTAAATTAAAGGCAAAAGAAATAATCCAGTCTATTCCCATATAGCTGGTGACATTTAAATGCCATTTTCATTGTGGGGAATTGATTTCCATTATAAATTTCCTGGGAAAGCAAACTATACATTGAACACCATGATGGAAGCTGATCGTTTGATTAGTTACAGGACATTTTATGAACTGCAGACTATGGAGTATGGTCTGGTGTTCTGTGACATTATGAAAGGGATCCAGTGCTCTTCAGAAGTCCTCGGTTTCCAAGCCTTGAAATATATACTGTTTGCACCAGAAATGACACTGATGTTGCAGCAGTTTCTTTGGTGAGCAGCACTGAAGTGATCTAAAATTTAACATCTTACGGTTTGACAGTACAGGCTTGAATTAAAAACATTCCACTATTCATGACAAGTTAAAGAAAATACCCCAAAAGGTAAGTAAGTATTCATCATCAAGCCACATCTGCCAACTGCTGATACAGATCTGATTTTCAAACTATAGTTCTTGCAGCTTTTGCTGTGTACCAAAGCCCGTGGTAATGCAATTCATACTGGAAATAAAACTACAAACTTTTGTTAAATATTCTATTAGAGACACTGGTGTCAGAAATGAAATTTTGGACAGGCTGAAAGACAACCTGAGAAGAAGCAACATCCGTTACAAGCAAATATCCTGTTTAGGGGAAATAAAACGCAGGCTGAAGTTTTAACAAATTGTTTTGAATAGCTTTATTGCAGTGTAATCTCAAAGAATGTGATGACCCCGCATTTTTAATGTTGTTAATAACACCCTTAACCAAAATTGTACGTGCGCAATTAGACTTCTTTCAGATTTAAAAAAAAAAAAAAAAAAAAAAAAAATCGGTTTAAAATGGAAACAGTGATGAACATACTTTCTTATAAGGAAGGAGGAACACCAATATGAGAGAAGTGGGTTTCCCAAGATCAGGAACCTACCTTGTATCAGTCTTGCCAAATACAATGTTCCATTGATTCTGGAGAACTGGTCAGTGACAACACTTCCAGAATGTACCTGTATGGTTACAGAAGCCAAATCTCCTGCTGCACAGAATACCTTCCCTGTTGGATGTTTTATCGAATTAATACTACTCACCAAGTCAATTAAATCGCTGAGGTTTTTCTCTATCTGCTGGGGAGGCAGACGCCTCATTAAATCCAAGGCACAATCCAGCTGCTGGTCACTCTGTGGAAAGAAGAAAATTGGTCATTCGCAGTCAGTGCAAAAGCTGGATTTGCTCATATAAGGACTTAATAGAAAAAATGTATTTACTGTTCAAGAGCAGCACTCTCTTTGCACCACAGCTGGTGTACACAAGTAGAAGTATTGGCTCTAGTTTCAGATCATCTGTCATATTGTACCTCTGAATACAATCCATTTCAATAAAATTTAATAAACACCTGGTCACTATCAGAGTATTAATCTCATATTGGAGTACATGAATACAGGGGCTCCCCAAACTGAATACGGCATTAAAAAAAAACCCCACAAGCTTATGCTGTAATACCTTCACACACTGAGCTAACAGACTAAACACTCTGGCTGACACAGACAACTTCATTCTCATCCGGGAACACACACATTTTGACACCCAAATGCACTAGCCTAGTCAAGCCACTGTTCATTCCAGTGTTGTATGTGGTTTATGCTGTGATAGGCAGCGCTGACTGGCAGCTCAGCAAGTCTTTTTTTTTGCATGCACAATTCAAACCTCTTAACAGAAAATAAAGCAAAACATTCATAGACTATTTCTACCATAGAAGGCAGGATCTGAGAATAGATGCAACCAAGAGCATCTTCAGAAGGTAACAGTAGAAGATCCCAATCCTACGGTCTTAATTTAAAGCAGGAACCTGCTCCATATTCAGGGCATTGGCTGCTTACATACTGCTTTTCAGACCATTGTAATGTGCATGTTAAATTGAAGAACTGACAAAGTTAGTCCGTTCTCCTCCACTAATGTCAGCACTTCCTTATTTTCATTAGGTTGAAATGCAAGCCACGTACAAGATGAAGATTTGAATCGGACAAGAATTATCCGACTTCCACAAAGGTCTCCCTTTCATGATTAAGTCCTCTTGGAGAGCTCATGAAATTATGTACATAGTGTGAACTATTGGCACTAAAGAGCAAATACAAGTCCAATGTGTTGGAGGAAGCGGAGGGAGGGATGTGTGAAATCAAGAGCTTCTATTTTTCTGGAATATCTAAAGCCACTGTTTTCTCAAACAAGACATGCCACTATAGACTGTGACACTAAAATGAACCTTCCAGCTGTACCAATTCTGTTACTGATACCGGGGACTTCAACTTTATTGCTTGGTCATAGTTATAGCCACAAACATGCGTTTTATTCCTGAAGGGCATTCGGGTACAGTGGGTTCCCCAGCCATAATCAATATATATGTTCCTTGCCACTGGGCATGTACCTGTGCAGCCACATCCAGTAGCAATGGAAATCAACATTTTGTAGGCATGTTCCAGTCAGCAGGTCACAATTTCACCAAATTGTAGAAAAGGTTGGTTTTTTGCTCTTTCAGTCATTGCTAATCTTAACTTTAGAATTTCTCGTGCTACTATTTTACCCAAACTTTCACAACGATGATTAAAAAGAGGCTTCATACATGACATATCAGCGTTCACAGTATTAGAACACCTACCCCTCTCAAAGGGAAATAAGAGGGTGAGCTTCCTCTCCAAGTCAGCTGCGCCCTAGCAAATCGGGGAGGAAACTCAATTTAAAATACCAACTAGTCACTCAGAGGCATTCCACCACCCACAATATTCACTATGAAAAGTGAAAACAGCTAGTTAGTGCTTTTTGGTTTTCCTTCTTAACTATACCTCTCTAAGCATTCTTACTGAATAAACCTTTTAGCTCAAGTTAAAATTAACAAGGGATTCCTTGTCAGATGCAATCTGAACACCTGAAATGCACTTTACTATTGTTAGGCATTTTTGAAAAATGCTACCCTAGCATTTATTCACATGTGAAGAACAATTTTTCCAACTATTTAGTTGGTCTAATAAAAGAGATCACATTTACTCAAAGAACCTTGTCTGCCTGTCTTAGACCAACACGGCTACAGCCAACAACCCTAGCAACCATTACTCTAACTCCAAAGGGGCTCCTTACAGAAGAATGAAACAATACATGTCCAGTGAACAGTTTCCAACTATAATACAGGTGATGTCAGATAAAATGCAGCAGATTTCCAGCTACGCAAAGAGCCAAGTGCATGCGGCCTACAAGTTGCCAATGTGATCTTCAGTAAAACCAAGCCACTTAAGTAGCACCCCTGTGATTTAAAGGTGAAGACAAGCAATTCCTACAAGAAATCTCAATCTCCGTTTTGTCTGAACATGAGTTTGGCAACTGAACTAACACATTAGCATGCTGTTGATATCAGGTATGCCTGTGGACGATTCAGATTACTATTTACAGAATATTAAAAGATACTAGGCTTGACCTTTTCAAGGGGTTTTATTTTTTGATAGAGCAGCCTCTCTGTTCATAAAAAGGGAAGTGGTAATAGTAATAGGATGGGCTGTAAAAGAGAAGCCCTCATTGAAATGCAGCTCTCTGAAGAGCTGACTGGCAAACAAGAATAAAAACACTCTGCAGAACCATGATGTCTTTCAATGAGGTAAAACAAAAAAGGTTCAGCATTAATCTAACTCCTCCTTTAGGAAGGAGCCGCTCCAAAGCAACTGTGACTGTTTCCTTTGGTTTTATGGGTTGCAAATCCTTCCTTTCTAGACCTTTATTGCCCTGTTTGGACATGTGTAAAAAAAAAAATGTTTCTTTCCCCAGACAGTGTTTGCCTCTTAAACAGATAAACTTGTAACAGTGCCTTCCAGGACAAAAATCAGACAAATTGGAACAAGACCTCGTTTTCCAGCCAGACATCTACAGAAGCTTGCAAAATTTGATACAACATTGCCTCTTCTCACCAACTGCAGATTACAAACCCTAGAGAGAAAGTAGGAAGCAGTGTTCACTACAAAATACTGTTATACGAGGGCCCTGCCGTGACATTAGAGCCCAAGGAACCGCATCCCATTAGGTGATCTGTAAAGGAAAAGGAATTAGCCCTCTTCCCGCCTCCACACCCAGCTAAACCAGATGCTTAAAGATCATCAGCTAAGGACACTTTTACCCTAGCTTAGATTGACATTTCATAATAAATGGGCCTACTTAGCAACTCACTGAAGGAAACTATTATAGCTGGGAAGGAGAGTTATGTTTGGTGCTTTTCTTTAAGATGTGGAGAGGGGAATCAATTCCTTTCCCCTTCTAACCTTGCAGTCCCCAGAGGAAGATACTGTTTAGATGGCCTATGAATGCCCAGCTCCAGCAGCCAACCCTAGGCAAGGAAGCCTTCTAACCAAAGTATTGTCTTTACCTCCTGCTATCTCTTACGTCAAGGGAGGAAAGCTGGCACATGGCTGCAAGGTCATGCTCCCGACTTAAGGATCGTGGGAACGCTTATGGAAGTGCTTGTTCCTGCTCTGCCAGCTGGAATTGTTTAATAGGAGGCTGGAAAACTAAGGGAAGACAACAACTTTAGGCACCATCATTAAAAAAGTGACTCCTAAGAAGTAAATGCTCTACAGCATAACAGGATTTTAAAACAAAAGCATCTCGAGTGAAGCTATGGTTATGCAGTTTATAGATGGAAAATACAGGCTTGGACTAAGCATTTGATAGTGATGGGTGTAATGAAGTTGTAGAACGGACATATGCAAGTTTAATGGATGGGTACTCCCTGCAGGGAGACAGAGAAAGCTTACAAAAATAGTTATAGGCAAAGGCACAACACACTATCAAATATTCAATGCCGAATATTAGAGTACAGTGTTCTCAGTGGACATCTCTGCTTTTCCAGAGCATAAAAAACGCAAGTGAGGCTGTTAACTTAAACAGAACTCCTTGCCCACCCATTACTTACAAAGTACTTTTTGGAAATTCATTTCAAAACTCATTTTTCTCTTAAGTGCTTTGCCAGTAGGCTGCTTCAAGCGTTGATATCAAGGACAGTCAAGCCGGTTCCTCAGTGCCAAAGGGGAAGGCTATCAAGGAAATTTAGGGAACCATAAAAACAAAAACCGAAGCCATGAAAACTTGTGCACTAGGCTGCAATTCTATCAAAAGGTTTCTGGACCCAAATCAGTTATGTATTTTACTATACATGAATAAAGTACATAGCATGCTCGTTATAGAAACTTGAGTGAATAACGTGGAGAGGTCACAGCATTTCCATCATAAGGATGTCTCACGATCTTTCTGAACTCAAGGCCCAAAACAACTGACCTAGCAAGAAAATTTTTAGTATGTTTGTAGTAAACTGCCCAAGGGGATTGATTGTATAAAGGAAAAAAAAACTGGATCAGATGCCTCCTCATTGCCACATTATGTCTCACTTCAAAGTTTTGCTGTCCATTAGATTTTCATCAAAAAGAGATAGTGATTTCTGATGTTTGAAGATTACCTGTTCATTTCTGAAATAAACATTTCAGTGTTCAATGACAACTTTATGGATGCTCCAGATTCTCTAGCTGGGCCCAAACAAGCAAGTTAAGGGGTGCTTGCTGTGCATTTGACCTGCAAGAAGCATTTGGTTTCAGCCAACTGTTCTAGAACGAGAACCAAAGCTGAACAAATGCTAAGCCCCTGGGGGCACATACTCTGGAGCTGCACCAGAAGCTCACTCCCCCAGCCCATTCCCCACCCACTGCTGCACTGCCATCCCTACCCCATTATGAGCAGGCAAAATCCCTCCCCTTTGCCCCGACCTCAGGACTCAGCCTCAGCTCCCCATGTCACTCCTGCTAAAGCCAAAGCAAGGGTGGTGGGGGATGAAAGCCAGCAGCTGCCCAGAAGCCACACATTAACAGCTCACAGGCCACCTGCAGCCCATGGGCTGCCAGTTGGACAACATTGTTCTGCAATTCTCATTTTGAGACATAAATGGAGATGCATATGCCTGTGGGCAGTGAGAAGCAATGATTTGGTACCAGTATCTTCATATATTTTAGTTGGAAAACATTTGATCCTTCCTTAGGCAAGGGATTAAGACTACATGACCTATAGAGGGGTCCCTTCTCACCCTACTTTTATACAATTTTTATGACCCCTCTCCCAGTAAGAGCTGATGGTTAAGCCACGATCTCTTGAGGCTGCAAGACCTAATGAGCTTAGTGTTTCCCTGACATGAGGCAATTTTTGATCATTTGTACTCCATCCAGGGCAAAAAAACACAACCCAAAAAACCTCCCAGGGAAGAACAGGGGGCTTCAGACGGAAATTCTAAATAAAGTTTTATTACAGACCAAGTCACTGAAGGATTGAGAGATCACAGGAACCTCAAAGGCTTTAATCTAAGCTAATGTTCTCAGTAAAAATCCTTTAATAAAACAGAGAAAAAGAAAAAAAAATCCTGTAAAAGATGTTTTGCTATCTAGGATCTTTACTGTAGCATCTGTTTCAAGTGCTGTCTCCAGGGGGGAGGAGAAGCAGCAACAATAGATCTATGAAAATAAGTCCATAGTAGTTAATATTAGTTTAGCTTCCTTTTCCTGTATCTGTTATTCCTTTCGGCTTTCACTAAGCTTATTTCCAAAACAAATTGCAAATCCAGTTACATTTAAAAAAATAGGTTACATCTCTGTCTTTACTCATATTTACTCTATTATGACAATGCATAGAAAGAAAAAGAAGAGAGAAACAAACAAGAACACACCAAACACACCACAGGATCAAACAAAAAGTCGTACAAAAAAGTCTCAATGAAAGAGGATGCAGACCTACAAAGATCAAACCACACTACTCAGCAGTACTGAGTACTGGTTTCCCCACTCAAGTCTTTTCCAGGATGTTTTATCTTTACCAGAACTGTATGCTTTGTGGGAGTGAGCAGGTTGTTAGATGGGCTTTAGTAGCTGATGCTGGGCTACTACCAGCATGCTGCCTTTTGGCCAGATACCATTAAAACGTTACACAAGATAAGCAACCTTGACAGCAAATAAATTCCAGTCCTGATGCAGCTGGGTCAGGAGCTATGAAGCACCCAGGTATGCACTGGCCGTCTGCCAGGAGTGTGAGCTATCTTTCATTTGCATTACAATTTAACCCGGGGTTTTAAAATCAGATTAACGAGAGCTATTGTTTGCCTCCATGGGCACCTGCAACCCTCAAAGCTCAAGTGTCAATGGTGAAACTGGGACTACTTCTCAGAAATTGCTTTAATGAATTCTCATCCATCTTTTAGGTGGCACTCTGGAATATAGGCGCAAGACTGGCAGCCATAACGCTTGGCTTTAATTGTAGGAACCTGCCTCATAAGCATTGCACCAGTCACTATTTTTTTTTTTTTTTTTTTTTTAATAAATGAATAATTTCGCTCAACCTGTATTTGGAGACTATCAACTACCTCATTTCACACTAGGTACTGCAAATCAAGGTAGTTAAACTCTGGCCTATGCTTCAGGTTCACAGCCCATTTCAATTCAGGCCCTTTGAGAAACTAAAGCCTTTCAAACTTCTTTCAAATGCTGAAGGATAACAGGCTCCAAGACAAGAGCATGCAGTCTGCAGAAACTGAGCTGTCACCAGTGCAACCATAAAGAGACACCTGTGGGTTGCCATTCTACTGGTTTGCTCAGCTTCGCTCTGGTGCTTGGCTGCTACATTACATTAAAGCTGATTGAACAGAATTATGCGGTCTCTCCAACAAAAAAGAAAGAACGCTGAAGTAGTTTCAGTTCTGCATTGTCTATATATAGTGAGGTTCTCAGAAACATCTGTGCTCCAAGAGGTGTATCCAAGTGCTAAATAGCAGGCCTTCCTTAACTTAACCCCCTCCAGCAAATGTGCCACCTACCATGGGCTGTGAAATTCTCCTACCAAAGTGACCCGTCTTATACCTACGCTGGATCATGCTGCTTTGCGCTGTCCCATTTCCTGTCCCTCAACTGCAGCTACAGGAGAGGCTCTCACTGAATGATGTGAAGACAGAAGTAGCTTGGCTTCTGCTTAAAGTCAGAGCTAGTGAAAATGGTTAGCTATTTTGCTACTGCTGCACGCCCCCACTCCAGCTGGCGTTCCAGTAGACTGGTTTCAATGGAGTGCTGATTGGGTACTCTGGCACCTTATAAATACTTGACTGATCAACGGAAGAGATGATGGAATGAAATATCCAACAGGAAGAGACAACAGATACAAATTGACAGTCGTGGGCTGTAGAAGTAGCTAGCGACACAAATAGAAACAGATTATCTCCAGGCAGAAAGCTGGTTTCATATGCATCTCCATCAGGAAAACTAAAAGAAAGCCTGTCACCGTGCATCTCCCACCGCTCTGATACTTTCCCCCTTACATTACTCAAGATTAAGTCTCCTTGCTGCTGGCCCTAGAAGTCTATTTTTGCATTTTCCCCCTCCCTACCAGCACCTAAAGATCAGCTGCCACATTTGTGAATCTGGTTCCACAAAATGATACCATGTAGTATGGTGCACACTTCAATACACCTGGACCAGGACCAAATCAGATTTCTGTCATGCGCTGCAAATTCTCCAGCTCTATTTATACTTCACAGCTCTTTGCCCTCCAATTCTGCACAACCTGGAGAATTTATCCGTGATGTTTTAACACTGCCCAAAAGATCACATTAAGAACCAAATACATCATCTCCATGCTCCCTAGGCAGCATCATCCAAATGTTTCTATAATGCTAACCCCATTTAGTCTCTAGTGTATAAAAGGATTCCAGGCTACAAAGGTACAAAGAAAAATGTTCTCCTGCTGCATTTCTCATCTGACATGCAGCCTGTCGATTAATGCTTGAAGCTGTATGGCTTTTTGCTGCTGCATGTCATCAGTAGGGGATGGGAAATGACCACATGCAATAGTGGTCGAATAATAAGATATCACCTCTACCACAAGCCCCGAGTGCCTCGATCACTAGACACTTTCGAGCAACATTTCTCAAAGCATCAAGGTGTTAAAACAGGCACTTGCTCATCTCCTTCAAAGGACCAGAACATCTGACCAGCAGGCGTCAAAGAATAAAAAATTCTTACTCCAGACAGCAAAATCAGGTCATTTCCAGTCTGCCTCCCTACAGAAGTTTCCAGCTGTTGTGCCAACACCAAATTTAGGAACTGAAATATAGATACAGTATTTCCTATCCTCCCCATCATTTTAACCCCTTCCAGCCCTCAAACTCGAGACTAGGAGAGCTGCACTTTCCAAGGTATGCATTTGAGACAGAACTACTGTTAAGACAAATTTGAGGCCAGAGTATTTTTGTCACTACTATAATAAAATATTAGATGTAGGATTCCCAACTCTTCCCACCCTAGTGTAGCAAAAGTCACAGAGTTTGTTTTTCAGAAAATTAGGAAAGTGAGGGAAAACGCTGATATAATAGCACATGTACAGACCTCAGCAAAAGCTCTAGTGGGGTGCATATTCCACTGGCTTTGCCATATTCTCAGTTACCTACTCTTCTATAATTTCTTCTTGCAAATCTCAAACTGTTATGGCAGATCCTATCCAGGATCTACCACTTACACTGTACTATCCATCTCTTTTCCCATCCCACCCCCATCATTGTCTCTTTATAACCTTAAGCAGAAGCAGAGGTTAAGTAATGAAGATTCAGGGTACAAAAATGCAACTGTCTGTAGATAATCTTCAAATGTGATGAACAAACAGGAAAGTGAAAGCATTCCAGATCAGACTGCTGGTCATTTTGTCTTCTTCCATTTAAGTTCTGTCTAACCAACCAATAAGGCTGTATCATTTTTATCATCCAGAATTCATGAGCATGCACCATGTTCAAAGTGTGGTTTCGCATACTAAGCTATTACACCAATATTGTGCTAGAAACCTATGACGGAGAAGGAAGAGCAAGCATTGAGAACGTCCACTTGAAGGATTCCTGGTAAGCAAACTGGATTTTCAAGTAAGCACAGTGCATCTGTATAACTACTGTATTCAACCAAGCCCAGGTTAAGAAGGTGCTGTGAAAGATCAAGGCCTAGAAACATTGCTTCCCAGCAGCTCAGCTCATTGATGAAAACCTTATTAAGTGCCTTCTTTTCAGGGTCTCTCTGCTAAAGAAGCTATTTCCATTGCTGGCTCTTAAGTAGTTAGAGGGTTATGAAAAAATACTTCTGGCATTACTTGGCTTTCAGATTACCTTTAGCCATTTTATCTATGTTTAGGCTCAACATGGCACAAACACACTCTTTGTCAGATGAAGTTAGGTGCCAAGGCTAAGTTTTAGAAGTGCCCCTCGATAGCACAAATGACAAGGAGATACAACGCATCTCTTAATACCACGTGAGAAAGAGAAGACAGGTGCTTGAGTGGCTCTGCTCTTCCAAGAGAGCCAACAGGAATTAGTAACATGCATCAGTTCCAAGGGCCTTCACGCAAGGTACTAGTCTGCTCTCAACTCCTGTTAGGCTTAAATTTCATTGCCATCCATACACTGATGACACTCAATACTTATCACCATTTCAAACTGGCAGTACTCATTAAGCTAGTTCTATCCAGATAGAACAGAAGGTAATTCTGACAGTCTTAGAGCAGCAACAAGAGATATGTGGCTCCTTCAGCTAAGCTCAGTGAAATATGCTCACTCGGTTACCGGAGTTAGCTACTCAGGGATTCTCCCAAATCCCTGGCTGGTTCAAGTCTAGGTGGCAACTTCCAAAGTAACATCTCATACAAGCAAAGATGGGTAATGCTTAAGGGAAGTGACACCTCACCAACTGCCCATGTCCTACCATCTCTCGATTGTGTCATCTGATGCAAGTCAAGGATCAAATTTTGCAAGTGGCTAGAGCAATGATAGGGTGCCTTGAGATCCTTTCGGAGGTGGCACAGAGTGCCACACAAAGCCAGCACCATTAGGCGCACAAACATGATTCACAAGGCATCCATACAGTGTTAAGACCAGCTGTAGTCTGAGTTCTTTGCAACAGAAAGAAAAAGTTGCTCTATTTTTTTTTTCTTTACTACAGGAAGAGCATGAAAATGAAGAGCTGATATTTTTCAAGAACTACCTTGACTCTAACAAGGGGTTCCTTGAGGGGAAAAGCTGAGAATCACTCAGCTAGTCACAAACTTGGGGAAAGCATTGGTCTCCGCTTAGTTTCTGGGTAAATTCAAACTGCTGATTTATCAGATCAAGACAGTTAATCTTAGAGGAAAATATCGTCTTCTTTGTATTTAGATTACCTGAGACAAACTGAAAATCCCTAGATCTGAAAACAAGAAGCAAAAGTATTTGTTTCTAGGACTCCCATTTCCTACTCTAGAGAATAAGAAACCAAGTCTTTTTGAGGTAGGTTAATAACTGGGGGTCTATATTTGTGCAGGTAGTCCTGTTAATGTCATTTCTACTAAAATAGTTTAAACTATACTGTTAGCAAATCCAGAGAGATGGACAACAGAGTGCAAGAAATGTTTGCTTGATATGTCCTTATAAACAAATTTCAGAGGGGTTAGAAAGATATCAATCTAGCCTTCAAAACTGATTTAACATCTCCCAATATTTTGATTTATAAAGATTCAATCTGAAATCCCAGCTGCCTATCCAATGAACAAATGCATGAAGTACAAACAATGAGAACAGAAACTGAAAATCCCAGTGTTATTACACTGAAGTAATGGGAGGGGGGAGGAAGAGGAAGGGAAGAGGGGAAGAAGATACATTTGTCTTGACCTCTTTTCAGGATGATTAGCAATTTCTGCACCAGCACTTATCTTCTGGATAATATCTTCCAAATGTTTTATTTATGTGAAAGTTGTCATTAAATATGATAAAGTAGCTTATTTGCTTTAATCTTGTGCCAAAGAGTCTTGTGAAGCTTGAAGTCTGCAAAACAGCTTCTCCCAATAAATGTGGCATCAAAATTAGAAGCCTTCATACCACCTATCATCCCCTCTTTTATTAACATGGTTTCCCCTTTCCTTCTGGTACATCTTAGAAAGACTTAATTACACTTCTTCCCAAACCCTTTCAAACCAGCAAGTTAGGAACCATTTAATAAACTACTGTTAAGCTCAAAGGTAAAGCAATTTCAACAGTTTATTTCAAATAATTTTCAGTTTATTAAAGCAACACATTTTTAAACTTAATTTGACTAAAGCTTTGTAGGACTAAATGCAAAAATTGACAGGATTCATCATAGATTATAATCTGGAACTGCAACACATTCAAATTACAAACTTGGTTTCTGTTAGATGCTTGAACTGGTATCAAGTCTTGAATTTTCCAAGATGCTTGGAGGATGGAGGGAAGCAGCAGAGGCGGGGGACAGGGTAGACAATCTAATAACGAAAATTTGTTGTGATCCTGCAAAAGACTTATATAACCAAAGGGTAGTAAGAGACCTCTAGACCCTGGAGTCCGACCTTCTGCAGAACTGGAGGATTTGCAAACCATCCCAGCCAGAATTTATTCCGTCTTCCTTAATGCCTCTAGTCCACACCTTTCCTAGGGCAGCCTAGGGAAGGTTATACTGCCCAACAGTTCATACAGTTCCCAAGTTTTACTTGCAACTTAAAAGCAGAATCTTGTCCTGTCTGACCTTTTTGGGTTTGGTTACACATGGGTAGAGCAGGCTGAGCTGTGGATGGCCTACCAGAACACTATGCTTAAGTCACTTCCCTTTACATATGCTACATCTTTTGCATGGTTAACTAAAGCACCTAGCAGAACGCTAATACTTTCCGATATTAAAACTTTGTTTTCTGGAAACTGTCATTTTCCCCACACTGAGTCATACAACAGCTAGCACACTGGCACAGCAACCAGCAGAGTTTCTGCAGTCTCTGCAAAAGGAAATAGCTTGCAGAATCTTCTTCCTGACCAACTTCCTTCAACCCTTTTTTGAATCCTGTTAGACTTTCATTTTGGCCTTCTGCCTAGCCAGTTCTGAGCTTTAACTATCCATACACAACCCATCTAAATACACCCTAATCTTCCCTCCCCCCCTCCACTTTGCTTCTTGCTTTTATTCAGGCTGTCCCACATACACCATTTCCCCATCCGTCAAGCATACAACTCTTGACCTCCGATTAAAACCCACTTCTTTTAACAATCCCCTGAAATCAGCCTCGTTTAGCAGGTGCTGCATCTTGTCAATCAAGATGTAACCTCACCAAAGTAGGAAACATATGTAGGCTGCCATGAAACCTTACAGCTTTCTATAAAGTGTGTAGTTTCAAGCATGCTGGATAAGTCCAAGTTGAAGTCCTTGAACATTACTGCACCGTGCCAGAGCGAGCCAACTTGCGCGAGGGCTCTCTCTCGGATGGCTCAAACAGGAAACAAACGGACACAATGACAGCTAAGCACTGTACACCACAACTGCAAGAGTACAGCTGTTCTCCGTATCTGAAGTATGAGGCATGCTGAATTCTCTTCTGCAAAGGTTATTTTGGCCAAAGTGTCATTTGAAGTCATTTTTCTTCTCCAAAAGGAGCATTTGCAGCAGTTCCATACGCTCATTACCCATGGATGCGTGTATTAAATCAAAGGAACAAGTGGTTTTTGTCACAAGTGCATGATCATAAGACAGACAATATGTCCCCTAGAGAGAAACCAAAACCCACAAGAGACTTAGCTTGAGGAAGTCTCCAGTCAATACATTTTAAGACAACAGCAGGAGTCCCACTAGTTCCAGGGGGAAATCAACCTGGAAACCACAATCAGGAGCACCCAATATAGTTCAGTGAAGGACACAAGGTAATACAGACAGGGGTAATAGCATTACTATTAGAGTGGGAAGTCTTGGGCAGCCTTAAGATTGCATTTTCAGTTGCTTATCATTTCACTGGGCTCATGTTATACATGCAAATTGACTTCCTCAGGCTAAAAATTGTTTGGCTCAGGTCATATGACAACACAGAAAAGGTTCTGCCCAAGTTAACATTTCTGAATGCAAAGCCAGAGTGCCCCCAAACTTTAGATCAAGAACTTGAAAGTTGGTAGAAAAGGTGAGCTTTGCATCAGGGATGTAGTCCCGTGACATACCCATGAAAATCCAACCAAATATAGTCAAGGTAAAAGCCTCAGAGGAAGTCAGTTCACACAAGCTCAGATACTTGCTCGAGTTTCCCTGAATATTTGATCTGCACCGCAATCTACGCCAGGACTCAGCAGGACTCCCTTGCAATTAGTTTGGGGCTGCTGGTGGAGTCAAGCCAGGCCCCAAAACAAGTCTACCTTATGTTCTCAACTGCTCCCTGATGCTAGGCTTAAGCAGTGCAGAGAACAAAAGCTGGACCTGGGGTAGTTGGGGAAATAGAATTAAAGAGTCCAACTACCAGGAGCTGAAGCTGTGTTTATGTGGCATTTCATATTCTGCCAAATACTCAAGGCGAACAGGATGCAGAGTTCTCATATCAGCCACACCAGATCAGTAGATAGTCACTAAAATCTGTGCCTCCCAAATCATCATCTGTGAAGTAGGCATGATATTCCCCCCCACCACCACCACCAAGATCCCTGTGAAACAGTGGGGTAAGTTTAATTATTTTAGACTCGTACACAACAGCAATAAAGTGCCAAACAAAAGGCAATAAAGAAACAACTGGTCTTCAGAGCAGTGTTCAAATACTACAAATAGTGCACCACAAGTAAGGCAAGGGACCACAAAGCAATGTATTTGTGTTTTCAGTTCAGTTGGTAAGAGTCATGCCCTCCATGAGACTAAGGTCTTTTGAGATAGGTAGGTATGCAGGGATGGAAAAAAGAAAATTGGATCTGCTCAGTCAGATGCAACTATACAATCTTTACTCATAAGGGGATCAAATTAGTGCTGCTCCAGCAACCTTCATTCTGGCATTTCCTAGCTTTTCAATGTTCAACTCTGCAACCTTAAATCATGCTACCCACCTTCAGATTAATACAGCTAACTACTTCTACTGTAATGTTATTTTGTGCACTGTGAAACTGCTACCTGCACCAAGCATAAAAAGAAGCACAGAGTATTTTTAAGGCATTTACATTAAATGAGTTTCAACTGATATAGGATGGGAATGAGTGCAAACTGTTTACTATTAATTAATCTATGCTGCAATTCAAATACCCAACTGAGAAGGAGCGTGGAGGATAGGACAGGGAGGTGGGGGAAAAACATGATTTCCTGAAATAGAAGAAAAAGGATCAGTAGGGGCCTTCTGGACATCAACTCCAGTACTCTGGTTTTTCAGGCATCCATTAACCAAAGGAAACCCCAAAGCGGTACTCCAGACCCTGCCCCAGAACTACAAGGAACAAAACAAGAAATACGGCCAATACCGGCTCTCTTGAGCATCAGGTCGAGGTTCTGCTTCCAGCAAGATGCAAGATGAGGAAGATCTACATTATAAAACGGATCTGAACTTTCACTCCACAGAAGACAAGGTTAGCACCAACACAAACACCAGGGTCAGATCTTAACACAAAGAGAACCAATTAAAGAAAGGAAGTTTGGCTCCCAGTCCTCCAGGCTTAAGTTCGGTTATATCCCTTCTTCCTATAAGTGGTTTGCTTTTAATTTATTTTTGCTAGAACAAAATAAAGACGCTGTTAACTCACTACTACTCGCTATCAGAGAAAGAAAACTGACCTAATGTATTTTATTAGCTTTTAATAATTGAATCTCTCTCCCAAAACACTGACAAAGTGACCGTATTGAATCCATTAGGAGACTCTAAGCCTTACTACCACAGGTGAGCCCAGACATGCTTGCAGTTTCCCAATTTAGTACACAGACTCAGCATTTTCCAGTGCCCCAAAGTCAAGTCCCTGCCAGGGTTGTAAATTCATAGGATGACTTTGGTAAGTGATCAGATCTCTGCTAAAGCTCTCGCATTAATTCCTTCTTTGTGAAGAAAGCATTTTGTTTCATAGAATGCCCAAATTCTCTATCCCCCTCACCCCCCCAAATCTGGAAAACCAGCTCTTAGCCCTGGATGAGCTAAGAAGAAAAAAAAAAAAAAAGAAAAAAAAAAATGCAACAAGGAACACCTTTGAAAGCCTAGAATAATAGTCCTCTTATCTGTATACATAAGTAGTAAGAAGCATATTGCTCACCGAGATTCTGAAATTAAGCTACCAGCAAGCAGAAGGCCCTTTGTTCAATAAGGAAAACAGTAGCATGGATTTCAGCCTTCATTCTGCAAAAGGATGAAATTCTTGACCTTCCTAAAGACTCAACATTTTAATTAGGAAGGTATCAGCTTACTATTCTTAATGCCTAAATATATTCAAAATCTCCATGTAAGATTAAATTAGTCAGAACTTTTCTGCCTGGAATCTCTTCCTTCTCCATAATCATACATTTCTAGATATCCCTTTCCCACAGCTTTCAGCCAGCCTCTTTTTGTACATGAACACTCTTAGCTTTTTTATTTTTAAGCATAAGAAAATGGTAACATTTTGGCATCAAGTTTCCTCTCCCTTCCCTCTGCCACAAGGCAGGATACATCCAAACACCTAGGCACGGCTCTTCTTGTCCGCAAGATCAGCTTTGGGGTGGGAGACCCACAACACCACATGCTTCTACCACACTCCTCTTGTTAGTCTTCTTCCCACTGCCTCTGTACAAAATGATTGCCTAGGAGCATTAGAGGAAAATGAATGATGGTTTGAACAAGTTTACTCTGATGCTCTTGAAGCTATGCCCAAATACACAGATCTGTTCTTTGGTTGCTGAGACTGAAGAGCGATACAAGTTGATGATGGGAAATCTACACCAAGGGTTCAAGAACTTCCTCTGTATCATGTTAGGTTATTGGGCAGTTGTTTTTTTAATTATTATTACAAGATCACAATGACATGCAAGTCACAAAGCAAATGGTTCAGCACAGGCCTCTACAGCAAAAGCATGGACACATTAAGCTACACAGAGAATAGAAAAGATGATATGGAAAGCCACTGTACGAAGCAACAGTATTACCTTACTTGGAATACCATTTGCAGTACTGGTCAGCCCATCTCAAAATGAAGACCACAGAACAAAAGCAAATTCAGAAAGAGGTCATGGGAATGATGAAGGAGGTTGGTACTGTTCACCTGAAAACCAAGACTAGTAAAAGAAGACATACTAAAAGTAAGTAAAACAACAAATGATATGGAGAAAGCTACTTGAAAACTCTTCTTCTTGGGGCAAACAGGACAATGAACCTGCAAAGCAGAAAATTCACAACTGAAATCACTCCTTTTTATATGGCTGCACTGCAGAAATCCTTGCCAAAAGGAATCTGCTGAGGCTAAAACCTTACCAAGGAGTGATTGGTCATTTATATGGATAGCAAAAATTGTCAGTTTGTTAGCATCAACTATTCTAACTTTGGTATGGCTATCAAAGCCTCATGCATCTGTAGTTTAACCACTCTCCAGGTAGGTGTAATCTAGCTGAGGCCTGACGACGAAGACAGATCATTTCCAATCTGCCTACTACAAGCGCTTGCACATTTCTCTGATGACTAGCCACAGTCAACTGACTAGATGCTGGATGAATCGTGGATCTGATCTGCTAGAGCTACTGCAACAATCCTCCATGATGCTACAATCTTTTGCAACAGAACCTACAGATGATTTTGTCTGGAAAAAAAAGTTACACAATGTTCAGAACATACCTGCAGGGCCTGGTTAACACAGACAGACACTAAATACAATCTAGTAGCTGAAATGGCAATACCAGCACCACGTCACCAGCTAGCTCTCCTCAGGTAACAAGGACTCTATGGACAGTTGTTGGAGACTGATAACAGGAAAACAAATCCCTACCTTGCAGAATACAGAATAAGTCTTTACTAGTAAGGACTGAAGCAAACTTAAGGTAGCTGCCAAGTTAGAGCTTGTAAAAATACACCAACAATAAGCCTCACCAGCACCTAATTGTACTAAATTCTCCCTTTACAATCTTCCATCCCATTAACGTAGCTCTTGCTCACAAAGCATTGCCAGGTATCAGTTTACTGCCACTCATCCGTATCAGCTTAAGAGAACCTACTGAGGCAGCAGACTAGAGATACTCAGGAACTCTGAAAAGGAGACTCAGAGTTCAGCTGTGTGGCCAAAAAAGAAATCTTACCTGCTTCTACCTTGACTTTGTCTGCAAAGAAAAGTCTCAATTCTACAGCCTTAATTCCATCAAAGCAGGCAAAATATACCACCTAACCCAGAGTAATGGGAAAATTAAGATACAAAGACATGGATCTCCACATCATGAGACTAAAGAATTTGAGGGAAGATGTTAAATATTGTTTCATTATTTCTAATTTTGACTTTGCAAAAAAAAAACACTTAGCAGATTTGTGACTACCACAATAATCCTTGTTTTGATTAGACTTCACAGACATCAGGACTGGAAGGGACCTCGCAAGATCATTGGGTCCAGCCTCCTGGCCCAAGGGACAGGAAGTCAGCTGGGGTCAGATCACCCCAGAGAGTTAAGCATCCAAGTGTTTCTTAAAGGTTTCCAGAGTAGGTGCTTGCACCATTTCTGGGAGGAGTCTATTCCAGACTCGGACGGTAAAGAAGTTTTTCCTTATGTCCAGTCTAAAGCTGTCTTCCAGCAGTGTGTGACCATTAGACCTTGTCTCCCCTTGGGGTGCCCTGGTAAGCAGATGTTCTCTCAGTCCCTGATGCACAACTCATGTACTTTTCTATAAAAAGCCTTTAACTTTTCTTGTGCTGTCTGAAAAAGTTAGCAGATATTCGCTGGTTCAGCATATCCAATGCTGTTCAAAAAACAGAATTCCTTAAAAAAAAAAAAAAAATCTCAGTACTAGATACTGGTGTGCATTTCTGGAAGCACCGGCATGTACTTCACAAGATTCCTCATGATATACTTTACAGACAATGAACCACTGGTTCAATACTCAATTTTGTAAGAAGCAAGGATTTCCTGGGGTGATAACTTTTATTGGACCAACTATGTACTTGGGATAAAGTTAGATAAGCTTTTGAATGCAAGGGATTCTTCAGCAGATCTCCCTGATTTAATTTTGTAATCTTTTGGCAAGATGAAGCAAGAGGGATTACCTACCCTGGTAAGCAGATGTTCTCTCAGTCCCTGATGCACAACTCATGTACTTTTCTATAAAAAGCCTTTAACTTTTCTTGTGCTGTCTGAAAAAGTTAGCAGATATTCGCTGGTTCAGCATATCCAATGCTGTTCAAAAAACAGAATTCCTTAAAAAAAAAAAAAAAATCTCAGTACTAGATACTGGTGTGCATTTCTGGAAGCACCGGCATGTACTTCACAAGATTCCTCATGATATACTTTACAGACAATGAACCACTGGTTCAATACTCAATTTTGTAAGAAGCAAGGATTTCCTGGGGTGATAACTTTTATTGGACCAACTATGTACTTGGGATAAAGTTAGATAAGCTTTTGAATGCAAGGGATTCTTCAGCAGATCTCCCTGATTTAATTTTGTAATCTTTTGGCAAGATGAAGCAAGAGGGATTACCTAGAAGCACAAGTCTTAGTTAGCTACATGTTTCAATCACTTCCCCCGCCATACCTTGGTGAAAGGAAGAGTGTCATCTAAAGTTACACGTATCTGAAAGGTTTTTTTTAACTAGTGCCAAGAATGCCTAAGAAGGAAAGGAAAAAAGTATACACTGTGCATTTGGTAGCCTTTTGCTATTTAGAGATACTTAGTTGGCTTCCTGGTTCTTCCCCTCCCCCTACTTCTCCTCCCTTTCCTTTCTACATGGGCAAAGGGAACAATATTTAAAATTACGTGGGCATAGAACCACAGACTAACAAGCGAGTTTACGGGCACTAAAAGTTCTTGCAACTACTTTGTGCTAGCAAAGTTGACATTGTTTTAAAAGGGCACCACTTTGGCTTTGTTTGCCTTCATGACAAGAATGGTAGCAACACCTGGAAACGGACATTCTAAGTTTAAAGCATTCTGAGTTTTTACACAGCTCAGTCTGAAACAGTATATATGACTGACTAAAAAGCTTCGTGCATGTGAAAGAGTGCAAGGTTATGATTTTACTTTCTTACTCTGGGACATCAAAATCTTGTCAATTCATACAATTAAAATAAATTTGCAGTTCTTTTCTGCTTCAGCTCAATTTGCAGAAGTGCTTAAGAGGCAACGAAGCCTGCAAACTCTTAATGACACCACCATGAAACAATGTGGAGCCTTTAGAGACGCCACTTTATTTCTGCTTGGAGCTACTTGATTAAAAAAAAAGAAAAACTTTCAATTTTAGGCCTAGGTATTTGACACTTGCAAGCCATTGGTAAAGAGCTTGCACTTCTACAAAAATCTGTGCTAAGTGATGTAACAGAATAGGGTCAATCTTAGTACTGTTGCAAGAAATGGGACTGAAATTATTTCATCTGTTTCATACTTGGAACCTGTCTCTACAAGTCAAAACAGAAAACAAGCCAACTCATATCTGCAATTCCAAAAAAGAAAAATAAAAGCAACTGATATACTTATTCTTCTGCCTTGTTCAGTAGGCCTTAAGCTGGAACTCTCTTTTGTGCTTGTGTAGCTTTGGATAGCCATGTGGAAGGTCATGCCCAAAAAAACTAATGCAGGAGACTGGAAAGAGCAACTGAAGGCAACTGAAGGCCAAGCTTAAATGTCTTGAATGGTAGTGTTGTTCAGCTGCCAGATCTTCATCCAAAAGGCTTTTGACATACACCACAAAATGCTTGGGGGGGGGTTTTGGTTTGTTTTTTTTTTAATTTAGCCTCAAAATATCTTGTTTCTTTTTATGAAGTTACTACTAAAGGCTGCTGGCTTAACACACCACACACAGTGGTTGCACCACTGAGATCTGGAAGCCACTCAACCAGCAGAATAATCTCATTGGCAACTAAATTCCTAGGTTACCAAACCAATCTTCTTTCCAACTCGTGAACTGCTCTACCCACCCTTTGAGGAACTGGCACTCCATGACCCTCATTGTGCAAGGGAGGGAACTGAGGTACAAAATATGCTTTGAACCGTAAAGAGGAAAAGAGC
>NW_005842507.1:704214-705676 GCF_000455745.1 Alligator sinensis
ACCCTTGCTTAAGCAGTTAGCTTTGGCTCAGCAGGTACAAAAAGAGAAGTGAACAAATTCTGACATGCTACATCACGTTTGTCACAAAAACAGTGAAAGTTCAAGTGACTACAGTTAAAGGAACAGATATTTTTAGTTGTTACAACATGAAAAACTATGTTGAATTAACACCTGCCAAGCAGCATACCAAGTTACCTTTCCTTTTAACAAATGTACATGCAACAAATGCACTCTGTTAGCTTCTTTCATGGAAGCTAATGGACTGTGCCAGACTTTTAACCAAAAGCAAGTTTGCAATAGTTCAAACATCCAGCCCATCTTTCTTTCCCCTCCTCATGCTCAGAATCGGTGGATTATAACATCATTGCACATGTAGAAAAATAGCACTACCGGGTTAGTCCAACTTTAATTGATATGTGGCTGACCTTTTGCTTCATTCTTCCATTTCAGGGCTCTGCTACCCTTTTTTAAATTCATTTCTGATAAGGCCTAAATTATGGTTTTTGCCTTGCTTTGAATGGCAGGGCAGGGTATCATACAGCAGTCCTCAGTCATCTATAATACTGACAAGCCACTTTTAATTCTGACATGCACCAATGCAAAAATAACTGGGATGGGCAGGTAGCAGGGTATCCATTTCAAACTCAGGACTCCTGTCAGCTGAAAAGAAAGACAGCAAACATCAGCTAAAGGCAAACCAACAGGATTTCCTTTCAGAATAAGGAGTGTTTTATTTACAGTGGCTCGGGATCACCCTAAGGCAGCCTCTAGATTTGTGTTTTCACTACATAATTAACCCAGGCTGTTACTCTGGTGTCCTCAACCCTTCTCCCCTCGATATAAATACTCTCATGAGAGACAGAGGTAGTGGTTTTAAAGCTAAGCTAGTTGACAGGGCTGGAATTCTTGCTTTCACTCAAACTGGTAACCCAACTACTTCACAGCAAAGACCAAGGCTAAACAAATTCTTCTCTAGTACAGACAAGTTCTCTCAAATCAGTGGGAAGGAATCAGAGCAGTTCTTATTACTTCAGGAGAAAAAATAAATAAATAATAATAATAGGATACATCCCCAGAAACCCTGACGTACAGGGGAGTGAGCACCATAAGGATGCAACAACAGGGGGCTTTGCACTGTGGTTGCTTGTCCCTGGGTTGGCTTAAACTGGATTCCAATAACCCAAAAAGATGCATCCTAAACTGCAACATGGAAGAATAAGCTAGAGCCAGTTGCCACAAAGCAGCAAAAAAGAAAATCAAAGCCAGCCTTAACTTCTATCCTAATTTTACTAGAATATCCACTGGAATCATTTCTCTGAATAAATGTTGCAAAACTTCTGTAAACAGGAACAACTCATTTGTTCTGTAAAGGCCCTTACTGAAGCCCCGAAAAAGTTATGAAAACTAGGAGATAAGACAAGCAGACAATAGAAAAAGAACAGTCGCTCTTTCCCAACAAGAG
>NW_005842507.1:705707-711972 GCF_000455745.1 Alligator sinensis
GTCACTCTTCCCCAACAAGAGAAGTACCCAGTTCTTTGCACAAGGGATCCTAGAAACCACTCTCTCTAAAGCCTCAAAAAATATGCAAGCCCCACTAATAAATGCCCCACCAGACGTCTGCAAAAAATGTGATGCCACCTTGACCGTTTGCAGGGGTAGCACAGCCCGCTGCATCCTGTTTGGGTTGAAGATCCAGAGTTCTTCCTCCTGCAAGACAGCACTGGAAGCCAACTTAGAAATCAGTTCATGTGGGTAACACTTGCCCCCAACTCCAACTCCAGAGCAAGGCCATGAGCAAGCACTTACATCCACAGAATTGAAACAGGCCATGGAGACATTGGTGATTGTGTGCCTAATGCCCCAGAGTGCCTCATTATAGGCCTGGCAGAACCTCCTCCCCAACTATCTACGCATTTAAGGGAGAGCTTTCAGCCATTTGCTTTGTCTGGCACACAAAGCACATTTTCAAGGAAGCTGCAATCCAACATCAGCAAGTAGGACTGACCCAATATGCAAATTATCAGAAGCACTGTTCCACTTCTGACACAACTGCCTCCCTCAGAGAAGCCAGGCATAATTCAGACTTAATTACAGCTTTTGAAGTTATAAAAAGCTTTACAAGATAGTTAACCTTACAGGCAAACACCAGGCACAGGGACATGGAAATTTCAGGGGAGGGGAGGGTTCTTTACTACACCCTATTAACCAAAATTTTGTTTAAATCTCAAGCAGTCACCATTTACAGAGCAAAGCTAGGTTGATGCTTAGCTTCTTTAGCTTAAGAAATTCAAGAGAAGCTTACATAATGGATGGAAAATGGGTCAACCAAAAACGGAGACAAAACAGCCCGTGACAAAACAAGGTGTTTGTAAAGTTGCATAAAGTTTGCCACAGTGCATTCAGAAAACAAACATATGAAGAGCTTCTGGGGCAAACCTGAGAACACAAAGGAAGAGCTCAACCGCCTGTGATGGTTACAGACACTTTTACCCACTCCGTATGCAACCGTGTCTGTGGCTCTTGCATCAGGCTGATTTCCCATGCATGTGCTCACCACCAACCTTTGCTGAGTGCTTATGCATCAACACCACTGCTAGGTTCCACCAGTATTTACTGGACTGTAATGCACTTCCCTTCAAATAATGCATCCTTATAACCCACTAATATTAGTTTATACTGACATTTTAGTGAAAGAAAAAGCCAATCACTTCTCCAGCTTGGATTGAGCACTTCTAGATTGAAAAGTGATAGAGGCACTTCAGTTTAGTGGGATCTATCAATTTCCAGACAACTGACTTTGTCCTTGGGTTAAGGCCAAGCTTGGATGTCTCTACAACTGGGAGGAAAAAAAGCCTTAGGTTGTTTGAGAACATTATCAGCATTTCCATGTTTTCATGTACTTAGGCTTTATGAAGAAGAAGTCTATGTGAAATTTTAGGCTCCAGATTTTTTTCCATTGAAAAAGTGTCTCAAGGTTGAAAAGAAAAACAAGAAAAAAGAAAATGCTCCTTGAGACTTAGCAATTCCTGGTCCTAACATCCCTCCACCCAGAACCAGGAACCCTTGCATGAAGCCATGGGAAAAATGGAGATTGTCGTCTCTTCCTCATTCAACCAGCTATTACACTATTTCCCTCCACAGTCCTCATTCCATGCTCCTCCTCTACTAAAACTTCTTCTAATGAAGCTTATTTTTTCTACTGTCTGGCCCCAATCCAATAAGATTCCTATATATTTTTTCCTATGGTAGTGTGCCCTTTGATTTAGAACTGCTCTGTTCCTGCAGCTATTGGAACCGTAGCTACAAGACAATGCCCGGTTTGGCCTTTTTTGAGAACACGCATTGCAAGAAATCATGAAGCCATGCACCCACAAACAGTTTTGATTCAATTGCCCATGCAGCACTTTAAGGGAAAAGTGAAGAGGATTAAGGAGGGGGTTTTAATTATTATTTTAAGCAAACCAATTTGCCATAGGGTCAGTAGGGGTAAAATCCAGGACTTAGAACAGAGACCTAAACTCAGCTTTCACAAAGTCAATACAGACACTTCATAATTTAAACAGCTTGCTTGCGTGAGCATTCCAAAATTAGTGCTTGCAAAAAATACTACAAGGTGAGGGATGTCCAGTAAAAATGCCAGAACTCCAGCAAATGATCTAAGACCCAACAAAACCCATTCTAATAGTTTTCCAATCAATTTGAATAACACAACCACAATACACAATCATAGTAGAAAAAGCCTATTCTCTGGAAAATTTAGTTAATGAGTGAATAAGAAACTGTTTTGGTTTTTCGGTTCACACGTGCATGGAGCAGACACTAGAGTGGGGGCCCGGACCCCAATGTTTAGATGCTTGCTCATGAAGGCTCTCTATTCAGCCAGACCTGATCTGGACTGCTATGCTGCACAGTCAATCCTTGTAACATGTTCAGCTGCCCCCACAGGAGTGTTGTGTGCTCATCCCTGAAGTGTAAGGGTAAAGAATTAATCAGCTGTCCTTTACAGAGCAAAGCAAATGGGCAGAAAGCATAGCTGACAACAGTACAAGAAGAAACTTAATAGGGCAGCAATACTTCTCTCCCAAAAGGAGTCATTCCTCTGTGCAAGTACTGTACTATCTGCTAAAAATAGACATAAAATCCAATATACTTACAGTGTGTTTTTATTTTGTTTTCCTTCTGGAAACTGAGAAGCACACTGATAGCAGATTTCTATTACAAATAGCGGAGTCATGCTTGAATTATTCTAATGTATTGGAGAAAGATTGCCACAGATTAGTAAATTAGAAGAGAGTAAGAAATGTCATGTGGAATTATGACAATATCACTATGAATTCACCTTAGCTTTTATCACCAGAAAATGGATATCCCAAAGGACAGTCTCAGACTAATTTAAAAGGCAAATTTCCAAAAAAAATTAAGATAATGTGTAGTTAGTTTACATATCTAAACTTGCCTAATGCAATATGAACTGCACAAGATCCCTTCAGTCAGTGTTCCCAAAGCATGCGGTGCAAAGAACTAGCTCAGGAGCACAGAAGATGTACAAACCAGATTATTGGCTTTAACACTACAGGTTGTGTTTGCAAGATTGGTTTAATTCCCCTAAAAGAAGGGCTCAGTTTTCAGGTGCTTTGAAAAAAAAAATAAAAAAAAAAATGCTTTAAAGTAGTTAAAGAGAAACTAAACCATCCAAACACTGTTCTGTAGAGTTATTTGTCAAGTGTGCTTGCAATAAGACAAATAGCCCCTTCCCCAAAAAAAGTAAGTACTCAGAACAGCACACCAAAACTATATATCGTGGTATCAGCGTCATTCCAAGCATCACAGCTTCAGTGCTTCTTAGCTGCTGCAACACATTCTAACAATTTTTTTTTTGCAAATGACCAAAAGCCGTAACAAATTAAACGGAGCTGCCACCCACTATACAATTTTACCTTTGTTTGATGTTAACATCTTGCTCAGATTTTGTTTACTCTTTGCGCGCACAAGAAAAACGAGATGTTTGCGAGTACTACCAGGACAGTTTATCAAGCACCTTGCATATACTCCCTAGTTTACAGAGTCTGAAAAGGAAGCTTTTAATTATAGAAGCAATGACTGGGTTGTACCCACTGGAGGACCTACATGGCTGGAATACTCCCTAACTCCACACACCCTGAAGTATACTTATGGCATCCCTCAGGGCAAAACACTATTTTTAAAACCAAGAGAGACGAGGCAGGTCTAAGCACCATGTTTGATACTGGTCATCCAACAGCTGGCTGGACTATAGCATCCGAAATGGCTAGGCACCCCAAGAAATATGAGTCTAAACCCAGCAGGATCGACTGAGACTTTCAACTTTCCAGAGCAGCTAGAACAAGTGTTCTGTAATCTTTTCCAAGAGGGACCTGGGGCAGAGCACAAGGGGGAGCCCGAAGAGGAATGTGTTTACATTTAAAACTAGTATTTCTCACTGAACTTAAAATGGAACTTAGGAACAGATCCATCTTATCCTATGCACATCTACTAAATCCAGCTGATCCAAAATGTACCAAGTCAGCCAAAATGATGCATCACGCAACAACACAGCTGCAAATGTGTTCATGTTTCAAGTCCTCTCAAAAAGCAGGGACTAGTACAGAATTTTGAAAAGGTTCTCTTGTCCCAAGCACGAAGGACACGTGCCTGGTGATCTCCACTACTATTAAATATTTAGCATGGCTGACCATTGCTTTTTGGGGTATAATTGAAGGCATCAATCAAATTCAAAGTGGCTGGAGACATGCCTTTCCCCAAATGCAATACTCCCAGTTATAATGTGCAGAGGTATTCAAGCTGGACTCTTCTTTTAAGAGGCAAAAATTCTACTGAGAAAATGTTCTCTCACCCCCCGGAGAAAGATAAGCTTTAATATTTACGGTACTCAACAAAACCTACTCATTCTCATGAGTTTTTGCTGTGGGCCTGGACCATGACAGAAGTGAGGATGACACCTGTAACTGCAACAAGATATAGGTTAGATATTAAAAAACTTCTACCTATTCAGTGCTGGAACAAATTACCCAACAGTTGCAGAACCTGTCACTGGAATCTCCTAAATGAAGGCTAGACAAACATCTGACTGTGATCGTTTAGAAAGGAATAGCCCAGCCTTGAACAGAGGCTTGGATTAGATGATCTCTTGAGGGCCTTTCCATCCCCATCTTTCTATGATTCCATTGATATTCCAAATGTTTAACTCCAAGTATGTAAATGAGACCCTGAACCTAGTGCTCTGAAAAGACCTATTTTATGCACAAATTGAAATAATGTCTGTTTATTCCCCCTGCCCCTTGTTTAAGCTGGAGAGACTGACTCCCATTATGTGCTTGTATAGTATTTGGTAACAAAAGAGTCTCCATCTTGGTTAAGGCCTCTAGGCCTTGTGATGACAATATATTCAATATCATTGTGTGTAAAACAAGTGCAAGCTCCTCATTACCTGCTATTTTGAGGGAAAAATTAAAGAACTGCCTCAAACTTCTTGAACCTGTCAGTGTGACAAGGACTCAGATGCTCACTGCATAGAAAAGATCTCAAAACAGGCAAAATCATTTTACAGCGTTTTACGATAGCAATCAACAGATTTTCTGTTCGTGGCCTTTACATGTTCAACTGGAAGAATTACACTATAACAGCTCCACTTTTGAATCCTAGAAGTTTGTGCATACAGGGAGCTTCACGCAAGGAATGGAGTCAGGTTGCCTTACGTCAGGGGCGGGCAATCATTTCGCGTGGAGGGCCGCTTACTGAGTTTTGACGAGCCATCTAGGGCCGCGTGACAGGCAGCCAGGGGCAGATATATATTAATTTTATACATTTTTTAGGGGCCCCGCGGGCCAGATGGAATGGCCTGGCAGGCCGCATCCAACCCACGGGCCGTATTTTGCCCACCCCTGCCTTAAGCAGACTCTGCACAGACACATGGACCTGTACAGACCGATGAGTGTAGTGTAAGACCCTTGGTCAATTACCATTCCTACTCTTGTGCTCATTGATATCTTAAGCAACAGTAAAATTACTACCCGTTTATTTTAAGAGTCTTCGAAACAGCTTTCAAAGATCGAGGAAACGCACGATTCCATTCACAAAACACCCCTCAGACGTCCTCGCCCGAGCCTGCTCCCATCGTTCCCGCAACAGGTTCAACATCAGATGTGCAACAGGCTACGGAGGTAACAGCGCCCTCGACTTACGTCCACGCGACAGATTCAGCCTGTCCTACGCACATCTACCAAATCCAAGACACACTAAACCAGCCCGATCACACATGGCCGTCACCGATACGCGTGAACCCAAAGCCACCATTCGGCGTTCGCAAATCGATCGCGGACGCGACGCTGGCAGCCCTTCTCCGCCGCACACGGCGCCTATGTAAGACAACCAGGTGCTTAAGCGGCAGGGGTCGGACTAGGCGCGACCTCGGCGGCGGGCCCCTTCCAGCCCTCCTTTGCTATGGTTTTCGGTCACGGGCCGGCGTTTGTTCTTCGGTGACAGCGCAACGACACACAACACAGAGGATCGGACACTCCGGAGACTCGGTGCATCCAGGCCGCTGAGGCCAAGATGAAGAAACACCTTGGGGGTTTGGTTGGTTGTTTTGGGGGCTTTTTCCTCAACCTCTGAAGTCTCTCCGAGAAGTTGGGCTTTGCAGGCAGCTCCACCCGCCCTCCCCACGGCCTGCCCTCAGCACCTGCCTCCCTGCGTGCAGCCAGAGCCCGGCCGGGCCCAGCCCCGCGGC